>NC_080732.1:7260904-7465904 GCF_019097595.1 Hemibagrus wyckioides | reverse complement strand
GAATATTAAATATTAAATGTAAATGTAAATGCATGTGTGTGAAAAATTAGGAAAAGAACATTAACATATTCATATCAGTTTTACATCAGCAACAGTTTCCTTTCCATTCTGCTACTAGCCCAATTGTTGAATTATTAACAGCACAAAAAAACATAGTCACACATGGTTTTGCGCTAGTAGTGCATGTCTAGACTTACTCTCTGGATTTGTGGAAATTGCAGCGCATGAGCGGGATTTTGATAACCTGATCTCTGACCCCCACAAAAAGCTCGCTGCGGCTCTGCAGGATGAGTAGGCTCAGGATCGGTTCTCTCCTCCTGTAGAGAAAATGTCACATTTATTCTCATATAACTCGTAGCTGAGAATACATACGGCAAAATTAATTTAATCAAATGTACTAGCAATTACTGAGGGTTTTTTTTTTCCTTCTGTACCTGGAGGGAAAAAGCTCAATTTCATCCAGCAAACAGCTGCCTGTGGTTCGGTTAAGTGGAGAGAGAACCTTCTTAATGGTGCCATAATCTGTGACAGACAGACAGAAAGAGAAAGAAACTGAATGAACAAGAGACATGTAAAAAAAAATATCGCACAATTAAATACTCTGGCTTCACTGATATTGGCTGTTCCAGTAAACATAATTTGACTAGAACAGAATTGAATTGAGCTGAATTGAACATATTAGTTCATGTAGAATGTAATAATGAGCAATAAAAACGATAATACAATATTTTAAAGCATCATGATGTAACCATTAAGAGGATATGTAAAGCCTAGTGAAAAGGAAGAGGAACTCTAATGTCTCTAATGAACAGGAACAGCATCTCTGAGGACTTCGAAACAGTAACAACAACTCGACAATGAGGCACCAAAAGCATCAGAAGTTAACAGGAAAAGTATTTTTGTTATCTCAAGAACATCGTTAATGCGTTTAGCGAGCAGGAAAAAACTAGTGGCCTGTGATGATTTTAAATGATGTGAACAGGAAGAGTGACACAATAGATTCTAGGGTAGATGAATTATCTCTGACGCGCAGAACAAACCACTATCCCTAATCTCTATCAATAGTAAGAGCATTATTATGTGACTAATAAGTAGGAATAAGATATTCACTGACTTTAAAATGTAACCAGGAAGAGCATATTGAAAGCCTTTAATGAACTTTACTGTTATATATCATGCTGGAGAGGAAAACCAACTCTAAAGACTTGAGGAAACAAGAAGAGCAGCAAAATGTAGTGCTGTTAAACAGGAAATGCAACTCAAAGGAATAGGAAGGATATCTTTAACATCTCTGGTAAACAATGAAAGCATTTCTAGCATCTCCAGTAACCATGGTGAGCTTCTCTAATTTCCAACAAGCAGGAAGAACATTACTTCAACTGCAGGAGCAGGAAGGACATCCTTAATGACTCTAGTGAAAAGGAAGGACATCTTTAATGACTTTAGTGGAAGAAGGACATCTTTAATGACTCTAGTGAGCAAGAAGGACATCATTAATAACTATGGTGAACAGGGAGGACATCTTTAATGACTAGTGAACAGGAAGGACATCTTTAATCACTCTAGTGAACAGGAAGACAGCTTTAATGACCCCAGTGAAAAGGAAGGACATATTTAATGACTCTAGTGAACAGGAAGACAGCTTTAATGACTCTAGTGAAAAGGAAGGACATCTTTAATGACTCTAGTGAACAGGATGACATATTTAATGACTCTAGTGAACAGGATGACATCTTTAATGCCTCTAGTGAACAGGATGACATATTTAATGACTCTAGTGAACAGGATGACATATTTAATGACTCTAGTGAACAGGATGACATTTAATGACTCTAGTGAACAGGATGACATATTTAATGACTCTAGTTAACAGGAAGAACACCCTTATTGACTCTAGTGAGCAGGAAGGACATCCTTAATGACTAGTGAAGAGGAAGGACATCCTTAATGACTCTAGTGAACAGGAAGAACACCCTTATTGACTCTAGTGAGCAGGAAGGACATCCTTAATGACTAGTGAAGAGGAAGGACATCCTTAATGACTCTAGTGAAAAGGAAGGACATCTTTAATGACTTTAGTGGAAGAAGGACATCTTTAATGACTCTAGTGAAGAGGAAGGACATCCTTAATGACTCTAGTGAAAAGGAAGGAAATCTTTAATGACTTTAGTGGAAGAAGGACATCTTTAATGACTCTAGTGAAGAGGAAGGACATCCTTAATGACTCTAGTGAAAAGGAAGGACATCTTTAATGACTTTAGTGGAAGAAGGACATCTTTAATGACTTTAGTGGAAGAAGGACATCTTTAATGACTCTAGTGAGCAAGAAGGACATCTTTAATGACTCTAGTGAACATGAAGGACATCCTTAATGACTAGTGAAGAGGAAGGACATCCTTAATGGTACTAGTGAGAAAGAAGGACATCCTTAATGACTCTAGTGAAGAGGAAGGACATCCTTAATAACTCTAGTGAACAGGATGTACACCCTTAATGACTCTAGTGAACAGCAAGGGCATCCTTAATAACTCTAGTGAGCTGGAAGAACATATATTATGACTCTAGTAAACAGGAAGGACATCTTTAATGACTCTGGTGAACAGGAAGGACAACCCTAAAGACTAGAAAACAGGAAGGACATCTTTAATGACTCTAATAAACAGGAATGACATCTTTAATGTTTGTGTTTAACAGGAAGGACATTGTTATGACTACTGTACAGTAAGACCATCTTTTATGTCTCTAGTGAACAGTATAAATGTCTCTAATGACTCTGATGAAGAAAATATGCATGTCTAATGGGATCAACGTCGAAAAAGCCACGGCACTCATTAACTAAGGTCAAAGAAAACAACCTTTTCCTTCACACAAAAGCAGGTACTCTCAAAACTGAGCTGAGTTAAAATGTGCATGATTTTCAGTAGGGAAGCATTATCTGCAAAACAGTCATTAGCTTCTTGCAAACGGCGTTTTGTGAAGTCTAAAAAAAGACCGAATTAGCAGCAGAATCACCTTTCAGACTTAAGCTCACACAATAATTCATCTATTTTTTTTTTTTCTTACCTTTTTATACGTGGAAGTACTTGGAGCTTATTCAATGGCCTCGCATTATCATGAAGAATGGATGGATTATTGAGTTCAATACCGCAGATATTATCCAAGGGAGTATTTACTCTTGATCTTATTTTCAGCTTCATAGAGCTTTAAAGGTATTTTTTATGGAACATATATCGTAAGTGTAGAGTCCATTGATTTTTAGACCCTGCACGAAGCATCGATTTAGTTGATAGCCCTGTCGAACACAGCTTTAGCATGGTGCGGTACTGAAATCTGCCCACAAAATTACCCAGCCTTGGTGCCTATCGAAAGGCGAGCTTAATGCAGAAACAAGAGGATTTGACACTAAGATTTATTTGACACCATTTCTTCTTTATGCATATATCTGTAATTACCCATGAGTGCATGCGACAAAAATCGAATCTAATTCACAGAAAATAGTTCTAATATATATGTCTAGTTCTGGAGAACTTAAACATAACAGAATGAGCCACACTATTAAGTGTAATTAGCAAGTTGTAGTTATTTAACCGTTACTGTTAAATTTAACCGTTACTATGTCTGTTACACATCACAAATAAGGTATTTTGATGATATACATCTGCTCGTTGACCAGATTTGAGTTTAGTATTTAGGCATAATGACGCTCAGCTTTGTTAAGTTATTTTGCCCTGTGGTCAGACTCCATTAAACAAATTTGCTAAATATTGAGGTTTTTGCTCTGTAATGAATTACCTACATCTAAACAGACTCCAAATACTTTTATATATTTACTCTGGTTATTAATGCATTAATATTATGGTATATATAGGGATAAAATAAAATAAGCATAAAATAGTTTAATATTTAATTTATTTTTATTTAGTTTTTTAGTTTTTATTTAGTGATTTTTAGTTTAGTTTATTTTTTCCCCCTCTCCTTTCTCTGTTTATTTTCTTTTGTAAAGCTGCTTTGAGACAATGTCCATTGTAAAAGGTGCTATACAAATAAATTGAACTGAAAATTGAATTGAAATCTCTGAATGTTGGCAAATTATAAGATCCTCCTTAAAACAGTTTGCTAACAAATCAAACTGACAGGAAACAAACTAAGCAAGTGAACAGAAAGTACTGAAAGAGCATATTTCTAATACACAGGAAAAGCATCTGTGACATATCTAGTGAAACGGAAGAATATGAGAACCAAGAAGAGCACCTCAGAAGTCTCTACTGAACTGGAAAAGCCGGAAAAGCACCTTTAATGGTTCTAGTGAACCAGAAAAGCACCAGAGCATCAGGAACAAGAAGAGCAAAGCTCAAGTGAGCGGGATGAGAGTCTCTATTGACTCACAGGAACAGGAAGAGCACCCCACAGGTCAAGTGGAAAGGTTGAGAGTGTCTATTGCCTGAACTGTAAAAGCATCTATCACCTTTCTAGTGAACCAGAGGAGTGTCTCTAATGTATCTAGGGAACAAAAAGAGCATCTCTGATGTGTCTCAGAAACAGGAAGAGCATCTCAGACATCTTTAGTGAAATTGACAAGCACCTGTATCATATGGAGTGAACAGGAAGAGCACCTGTATCATATGGAGTGAACAGGAAGAGCACCTGTATCATATAGAGTGAACAGGAAGAGCACCTGTATCATATAGAGTGAACAGAAAGAGCACCTGTATCATATGGAGTGAACAGGAAGAGCACCTGTATCATATACAGTGAACAGGAAGAGCACCTGTATCATATGGAGTGAACAGAAAGAGCACCTGTATCATATGGAGTGAACAGGAAGAGCACCTGTATCATATACAGTGAACAGGAAGAGCACCTGTATCATATACAGTGAACAGGAAGAGCACCTGTATCATATGGAGTGAACAGGAAGAGCACCTGTATCATATGGAGTGAACAGGAAGAGCACCTGTATCATATACAGTGAACAGGAAGAGCACCTGTATCATATGGAGTGAACAGGAAGAGCACCTGTATCATATGGAGTGAACAGGAAGAGCACCTGTATCATATACAGTGAACAGGAAGAGCACCTGTATCATATACAGTGAACAGGAAGAGCACCTGTATCATATACAGTGAACAGGAAGAGCACCTGTATCATATGGAGTGAACAGGAAGAGCACCTGTATCATATGGAGTGAACAGGAAGAGCACCTGTATCATATACAGTGAACAGGAAGAGCACCTGTATCATATGGAGTGAACAGGAAGAGCACCTGTATCATATGGAGTGAACAGGAAGAGCACCTGTATCATATGGAGTGAACAGGAAGAGCACCTGTATCATATGGAGTGAACAGGAAGAGCACCTGTATCATATAGAGTGAACAGAAAGAGCACCTGTATCATATGGAGTGAACAGGAAGAGCACCTGTATCATATACAGTGAACAGGAAGAGCACCTGTATCATATAGAGTGAACAGGAAGAGCACCTGTATCATATAGAGTGAACAGGAAGAGCACCTGTATCATATACAGTGAACAGGAAGAGCACCTGTATCATATACAGTGAACAGGAAGAGCACCTGTATCATATGGAGTGAACAGGAAGAGCACCTGTATCATATACAGTGAACAGGAAGAGCACCTGTATCATATACAGTGAACAGGAAGAGCACCTGTATCATATGGAGTGAACAGGAAGAGCACCTGTATCATATACAGTGAACAGGAAGAGCACCTGTATCATATGGAGTGAACAGGAAGAGCACCTGTATCATATGGAGTGAACAGGAAGAGCACCTGTATCATATACAGTGAACAGGAAGAGCACCTGTATCATATACAGTGAACAGGAAGAGCACCTGTATCATATACAGTGAACAGGAAGAGCACCTGTATCATATACAGTGAACAGGAAGAGCACCTGTATCATATGGAGTGAACAGGAAGAGCACCTGTATCATATGGAGTGAACAGGAAGAGCACCTGTATCATATACAGTGAACAGGAAGAGCACCTGTATCATATGGAGTGAACAGGAAGAGCACCTGTATCATATGGAGTGAACAGGAAGAGCACCTGTATCATATGGAGTGAACAGGAAGAGCACCTGTATCATATGGAGTGAACAGGAAGAGCACCTGTATCATATGGAGTGAACAGGAAGAGCACCTGTATCATATGGAGTGAACAGGAAGAGCACCTGTATCATATGGAGTGAACAGGAAGAGCACCTGTATCATACACAGTGAACAGGAAGAGCACCTGTATCATATACAGTGAACAGGAAGAGCACCTGTATCATATACAGTGAACAGGAAGAGCACCTGTATCATATACAGTGAACAGGAAGAGCACCTGTATCATATACAGTGAACAGGAAGAGCACCTGTATCATATGGAGTGAACAGGAAGAGCACCTGTATCATATGGAGTGAACAGGAAGAGCACCTGTATCATATGGAGTGAACAGGAAGAGCACCTGTATCATATGGAGTGAACAGGAAGAGCACCTGTATCATATGGAGTGAACAGGAAGAGCACCTGTATCATATGGAGTGAACAGGAAGAGCACCTGTATCATACACAGTGAACAGGAAGAGCACCTGTATCATATACAGTGAACAGGAAGAGCACCTGTATCATATGGAGTGAACAGGAAGAGCACCTGTATCATATGGAGTGAACAGGAAGAGCACCTGTATCATATGGAGTGAACAGGAAGAGCACATGTATCATATGGAGTGAACAGGAAGAGCACCTGTATCATATGGAGTGAACAGGAAGAGCACCTGTATCATATGGAGTGAACAGGAAGAGCACCTGTATCATATGGAGTGAACAGGAAGAGCACCTGTATCATATGGAGTGAACAGGAAGAGCACCTGTATCATACACAGTGAACAGGAAGAGCACCTGTATCATATACAGTGAACAGGAAGAGCACCTGTATCATATACAGTGAACAGGAAGAGCACCTGTATCATATACAGTGAACAGGAAGAGCACCTGTATCATATACAGTGAACAGGAAGAGCACCTGTATCATATGGAGTGAACAGGAAGAGCACATGTATCATATGGAGTGAACAGGAAGACCACCTGTATCATATACAGTGAACAGGAAGAGCACCTGTATCATATAGAGTGAACAGGAAGAGCACCTGTATCATATGGAGTGAACAGGAAGAGCACCTGTATCATATAGAGTGAACAGGAAGAGCACCTGTATCATATGGAGTGAACATGAAGAGCACCTGTATCATATGGAGTGAACAGGAAGAGCACCTGTATCATATGGAGTGAACAGGAAGAGCACCTGTATCATATGGAGTGAACAGGAAGAGCACCTGTATCATATGGAGTGAACAGGAAGAGCACCTGTATCATATAGAGTGAACAGGAAGAGCACCTGTATCATATAGAGTGAACAGGAAGAGCACCTGTATCATATACAGTGAACAGGAAGAGCACCTGTATCATATACAGTGAACAGGAAGAGCACCTGTATCATATACAGTGAACAGGAAGAGCACCTGTATCATATACAGTGAACAGGAAGAGCACCTGTATCATATGGAGTGAACAGGAAGAGCACCTGTATCATATGGAGTGAACAGGAAGAGCACCTGTATCATATGGAGTGAACAGGAAGAGCACCTGTATCATATACAGTGAACAGGAAGAGCACCTGTATCATATGGAGTGAACAGGAAGAGCACCTGTATCATATGGAGTGAACAGGAAGAGCACCTGTATCATATACAGTGAACAGGAAGAGCACCTGTATCATATGGAGTGAACAGGAAGAGCACCTGTAAAGTATGGAGTGAACAGGAAGGGCGCTTCCAATTTATGTACTGGACAGGAAGCACCTCCTAAAACTCAGGAAAAGCGTTACTCCTGTATTTAATGAACAGCATTTCTTAACATACTGTATCTAGTAAACAAGCAGAGAATCTTGAATGTCACTAGTGAAGAGCATCTGTAATGTCTCTGATGAACAAAAAAAACCCCCATCTCTAACATCATTTGTGAGCAGAGGGATCTTCAGTGTCATGAATAAACAGGAAGAGCATCTCTAATGACTAGTGAACTAGTGAAAGAGCGTTCGTAATGAACAACATCATCTCTCACATCTCTAATGAACAGGAGAGCATTTCTAATGACTTTAATTAACATGTGAATGACGATTAAAGAAGGATATAACCCCGGTGAAATAATGTCAGTAGTGAGGTTAGCATGCATTTCAGCTTCAACTAAACTAACCACACACTTGTTTATTCGTATTCAGACTTATTATATAGATCCTGGTGTATGGTACAGCATGAAAGATTGGATATAATTCAGATTTGTGTGGGGTGATGTAGGATCATACCTGTTGCCAAGTAGATGATGTGATAGAGTGCATCTTTTCCTTGCACAACATCAACAGCGATGTGAGAGAAACGGACATTATCCTCCATGAAGTAGGGCACAGGGACGATGGGCTGAACCACTTCATGCATCAGGATGAACTTCTGAGCATCTTGCAGGTTCCTCTCGGTTAGATTCACGTAGGAGCCATAATCTATTGTCCCACACTGAAGAAGAGAGAGAGAGAGAGATATGTCATCATCATCATCATCATCATCATCATCATCATCCATTCACTCCTAAAGAAGGGTGGAGCACATTTTCAAAAAGCAGACACAATAGAAGAGCAATATACAACACAAGCTCTGGCACTAAACACATATTTATATACTGCAGACTTTATTGCTGACTCATCAGCCTACAATATAAAGATAAAGATTGGTTTAAAAGTGGCTTAGTCAGCTTTACTGAATGTCAGCTCAATATTTCAGCCTGTACTACTGAAGTAACAGCTCATGCTCTGGCATCAGTTAACATTCATATTTAGTGAACGTTCTGACTGCTACAGAGTTCAAGAGTGAATATCTTATTATTAAAGTGTCAGTGCATATCGTTTATAATAACCTGACGATTAGCCAATCATGTGCTGACACGTTTAGGTGAGTAGAATGCATAACAATCCTGAAGGCTAAGAGCTTCAGTTCAGGTGAAACACCAGAATGTCAAAAATTTGATTTCACTGACAGAAAGGTCAGAGGAGCTGGTGTGAATCTTTTATATGCTGCTGATCTCCTGGAACTTTCATGCATAAAGTCTCTAAAGTTTACACAGAACAATGTAAATTGGTGTAGATAGTGGGAATAGCGTAAACAGTGTAAATCAGGTTAAGGCTCTGGGTTGGTGATTGGAAGGTTAGCGGTTCAAGCCCCAGCACTGACAAGCTGCCACTCTTGGGCCGGTGACCCCTCTCTGATCCAGGGTGCTGTATCTTGGCTGACCCTGTGCTTTGACACCAGCTTCCTAACAAGCTGCGAAGAAAAGCATTTCACTGAGCTGTAGTGTACCTGTGACAAAATAAAGTCTTCCTCTTTTATTGTTCTAGTAGGAAAGCAAACAACCAAAAAAAACCTCCATTGAGCAGCAGTTCTACAGGAAAGACTGGAGGAGAATGGACAGAATGGCTGGAGCTGACCAGAAAGTTAAAGAAATTTGAATAATCTCAACACACACACAATGCATGAAAACTTGAGGCTGATGGACAACAGAAGACGTTTTGTAACCAAAGAAAGGGTGCTAAGCTGAGGCAACATATTTGTGTCTGTTGTAGTTTAAGCCTTTTAATTGGCTTGATTATGAAAAATCTTATGGTCTCATCATATATCATATCATATCATATCATATCATATCATATCATATCATATCATATCATATCATATCATATCATATCATATCATATCAGTTCTTCCTTTCTGCATTAAACTACTGCTAGTCCTGACTTCTCTTTTCATAATCCCTCACTGATCTCATTTGAACTTAAGACATAACAAACACCCAAATAATATTATGTATTTGAATACTGGCACCTCAATCAGTTAACCAGATAATCCAATAACCGTACACATCCCTAGCTAATAGCAGAAGCAAACCTGATAGATAAGGTCAAACTATTCCACAGCCCGAGGCTGATAATGAAGAAAGTGCAATCACTCTTGAACTTTAACCAGGACCATGGAACGGACATGAGTAATTGGTTGGAGGACGGAAGAGGCTTTACAAATAAATCAATCAGGAGAAACTGAATTATCTTGCGAGTGGGGCGAAGGAGGTGTCTGCAGTGTGTCACAGACTATAGAGTGAATTAGTTCTATGTCATTCTCAAAATAGTTTATCATAGGGAACCCCTTAGGGCCTTCCAGACCTTCATGAAAGACCTGTGGAATTTCCATTTGTGATTTTAGTTTGTTTTAATTCTATAGCATCAGCATTGACCGTAGTTCCTGCAGCTTACCAGACGTCTTATAGGGTATATTATAATTTAAGTTTGGTTAAAAATACAAAAAAATCGAAATATTCAAAAGGAAAGCTATCCACTCAGATTGATTTAGAGATAAGAGATTTGTCATTGATTAGGACAAAATATCTTACACCTTATAACATAATTAGTTATTTACACTACAGACCGCCAATCATATGTTTGATTTGCAGCAGATAGGATTGTTTCATGAGACAGAAACATCCTTCATCCAGGCTTCTAGACAGCCGACATTTCTCAATGACTAGCCATAAAAGGGCCTTGATTTATGCAATCACACATTTTACAGATTTCTCAGCCAATTGCCACATCTATGCTGAGAGCATAAGTCGTGTAGGTCAGTGAACTAGCGAGTCATGTGTCCATTAGAGCAGACATTAAATATTCTTTTTTTGATGATATTTTCTATTATAATTCTCTGAAAATGTTCGCTGATGAAATTTATCACAGTGCTACAATGGCGGAGGGAAGACAGGCAGAAATGTTTGTGGAGTTGCTGTCAGTGAAGCTAAAATGAACATAATTAGTAATATCCTGTCAGTGCCAATGTTAGCGCTGACTCATTGACGCGTTATTTAACCAATTAACCAAATGCCTGGAGCCAGGATAGTTTCTCTACAGATACAGAGCTGTCATCTATACCTAGGAATGCTGTTCACAAACGATTTCCTCTGTCCTTCCTCTAGTCCCTTTCCTTTTATTATTTCTGTTAAAAGCAAAACAGCTTCCACACTCGAATGAGGACAGGCTTCAGTGATCCTGTCTACCTGTGTATTTCAGCCACGGTGTATAAACAAGCACAGACATAAACGGCACCAGCGGGCTTTAACTGCTTCACATCAATCATAATTTGTGCCAGCAAATTTACCGAGCTTATGTCATAACCATAATTGCATGTTTCTCCACTTTAGTGGTAAGAAATGGTAAGACATTCTTCAGGATTAAATTCTCAATGGTCATAGCAAGGTTTAGATACAAACGGGTGGCAAATTAAAGGAAAAGCATTTAAAGTATTTTTTAAAAAAATGTCTTATTAAGGTGTTGGACTATCACTAGCCACCAGAACAGCTTGAATGCTTTTCAGAGACTCAACAAGTCCCTGAACTGTAATGGACAGATCAACAACATTCTTTCAATAGATATTCCCTGAGGATTGTTGTAATTAGCACTGTTTTTTCAAACTTTCTCTGGTTTGAAATCTGGGAATCATGGTGGCCATAGCATGAGATTTCCATCATTTGCATCCTCATTAGACCATTCAGTGAGCCCTTGTGCCTTGTACTTGGGGGCGGAGTCATCTTAGAAGAGACCAGTCCCATCATGATAGAAATGTTTTACTGATTTGCAGTGATACGTTGCTCTAAGGATACAAGTGGACACAAAATCAGGCCTTGAAAATGCCAAAGTGCATGAAAACATTTGCAGGCAAAATGGTGCCAGAACAAGATTTTAAGGCAATTGGTATATCAGATCCCCTCTTTTTCTGTGTAGGGACAGTTCCTCTTTGTACAGACTGTTCACAGTGTGGAACAGTCTTATCTTTATGAGATCATTTTTTACCCATTAATCATAATAATGACAATATAGCATCACTCCTGAATATTGAAAATAAAGATATAAAGAAAATAAAGCAGAAAGAACAGGTGATGTGGACTGAAAAATTTTATTGACTAGCACTAAGAATTCAAAAAAAACATAGTTTGTGCTCTACTCAGATCTTCCAAAGTACAAATCAGTCTGCAGATTGTCAGATGCTCAGCTAAGCCACGGACTGACTCTTTGGGAGGCTATAAGTGAGTGTCTGATGCAGCAAGCGTTAAGGCAGCTGGGTGAGGAGAGTATTACTGAGCACCACAGGAGCCTCCAACATCCTGATTCAGAGGTGTGCATTGGGGCTGGGAACAAAAAGTTTGTGGGAGCTGTTTTTGTTTTGTATTTTCAGGCAAGTAGGAGCAGGAAGTCTGAAAAGTAGGATGAAAAAAATGCTGTGTTGATTAACTGATTAACCTGGAAGAGTATTGGACATTTGCGTGGTGCTTGTGTGTAGTGCATCAGATGAAGGAGCAAAAATGTAGAGGAATGAATCTTCAGGGTTACTCTGGATAAAATATATATATATCATTTCTTTTTATATGCTTGGGAAATAGCACCAACTAAGTTCATTAAAAAATATAGCAGGTGGGCAAATGCCAAAAAAAATCCTGTGGGAACTGAGCAAAATTTCTGCAAGAAAAGACAGGATTGATCAAAATTCCTTTGGGTGTTGGAGAAAATCAGTACACTTTATGCCCTAAAAAACAGCTTTATTTCATTTATTATGCAGCAACAACAACGAGACAAAGACATGATAATCGGGTTATTCAGTTAGTCATTAAGAAGTAGACATTAACACTAATACATTGCCTAGTACACTGTCAAAGAAATGATAGATAGATGGATTTGATCAAGTCTAAAGTGGCCATGACTATGCACAAAAAATGTAATCTTTCATTTTTAAAAATTATAGTCAGTAACCTATAGGTAGTCGTTGCCGCAACCCCATTTTTTAATTCTGCCTAAAAACACCCTAAAGAATCGTGTGAGCACAGAGGTCATTGGTTGTCCCCTTTATAAATGGCCCTTTGGAGAAAGCCAGTGAATTTGAAGTAAATGTTTGGAAATGCTTCAATTTAGAATGACCCATCAGTACATTTCCTCTGCCCTTCAAAAAGCTTTCCGTATGGACACCAGCTGTAACTACACAAACTTACAAAATGAAAATAATCAGTGATGGATCCATCAAGAGAGAGAATGAGATAAACAATGAAAAACGGTTAAAAATGTGATGCTCAAATAGGGTTCAGTTTCATATAAGTTTCTGTTTTAAATATTGTGTCCATATGGAACAAAGATAACTTCTGAAAAAAAGTGTAGGTGATTTGCTATCAGGGTGTCCAAAGACCTGCATCTTTCACATAAGCAAAATAGCATATGTTTCCTAATTTCCTGTATATTTGCTTTAATGAATATTCAATTTCGGGTCGCAAAAAGTGCAAGTTAGAGTCAATATAAATATGTAAATTAAGCATCTGCAAAGTGACTCACTAAACCTGAAAGTCTCTAGAGGCACAGCGACAAAACCCTCCCAAAAAACAAATGAAATGAATAGTGGGTATTAGATTTGTAGAAGGCTGTTTTACATTATTCCATTTTAATACTTAGAAAGATTATTTATATATTAAGTATTCCCTTGAGGCAGGAATACACCATGGATAAAATGCCAGTCCTTTGCAGGGCAGCATGTACAGACAATCACACATTCTTTTCCACCTGGGGAAGTTTGGCATAGCTAGGTCAATTCATCATATTTTTGGAAGTTGAGAGGAAACCCACATGGACAAAGAAGAACATATACAGAAGGTCCACACAGACAGCAACCTGACCTCAGGTTTGAAACCCTGGAGCTGTGAGGCGGCAACGCTCTCCACTCCATCACCCACCAGCGCAACCCCACTATACTATTTTGAAGTAGCGTCAGGAATCACGCTGGCATTACAACACAAATTTCTCCTCCTGATTGAGTGCAGGACATTTCGGTTAAGCTTCCTGCTTTCATTTCTGGTCCCTGTGTAATCAACCTCAATCAACGAAGAAATAATTTAACTAGTGCACGCTCCATGTTGCCCTTTCATGCTTGGAATAGACAGCTACTAGTTTTACATCGGTGCAGGAAGCCATAAATCCGAGGCTCGTAAATCTTTGCTCTCCGATGCTGACAAATTCTTGATGAAGATGTCACGGAGGCTGAGATAAAGTGAGGCCCGAATGCTCGCCAAACAGCAACCCCCTCCCACGAGAGAAGTTTTTTTTTTCTTTTTCGCTGCATGTCAGCTGCTGCAACTCTATTATCTCCTCAGACAGGATTCTCAAATTCAGCTGATCCAGTACAAAAAAATTAATACATGCTGAGGAGACAGTTTTATTTAAAAGGGAGTCAAAAGCATATGAGGAGGCTCAGAGTCTCCAGATGGCCACGGGTCTCAGAGCGAATTAAAGTGCATTAAAAGGCTCAGCGTCAGCCGAGTTAGCCGACTTGCTATCATTTAAACTCCTGCCATTGAGCCCTAGCGCTTTACACACACACACTTTTCTCCAAACCATCATTCTAAATCCCAAAGTCCCTCCAGTCTGACTGTGAGAGAACACTGATTTTGAGGAGAAAATTAAGGGCACTTCTTCAGCAATCACTGTAGTTAAATGATCAGAAACAGCAGAACATGGATGGGGCCTCTTTTTTTTTATTAGCCCCTTTGTCATTGTAAATTTTCTGCTCCAGGCTTTTATAAGGTGAGTGCCTTATTAAAGCATTTCTCAGTGATCCGAGAGAAACGTTCCTGGGATAGACTCCGGCTCAACAGTGACCCTCGCCAACATAAAGGAGCCACTGAAGACGAATGAATGAATTATCTCTTGCAAGGTGTTTGCATGCTAATCATCCAGGAGTCACAGTACAGCCAATGGTTAAGGTTTCCTTAATAAACATTATTCATTGCATGAGTTAACAGTGATTTACACTTAAGCATTAACAAATTATAAACATCTTTTTTTTTTTGCTTTTAACGAACCAAATGATAGATATTTACACCATCTATGAGTAATAAAAAAAAAAAAAAACGTTTTCAATGATCATGAATATCATTAATATGAATTAATGCCATAATTAATATATTTGTGGTCATAACTATAAATATCATAATCGATGCTGAATGGTGGGTACCAATAGTTAAAAAAATAATTTAGTAGACCTGAGTTCTGATTCTGAACATGTCATAATTTAACTGAAGTCAAATTCATAGATAAATATAATGTAGATAGCATTTCTACCAACAGATAGTACAGATCGTTAACTTAGTTTATTACCAAGTATACTGCAAGTGTGTCCATTGTGATGTTTATGGTTTGTTAACGTTAACTGATGCAGTAAATAATGTTAAATAAGGAAGCCTTAATGTGCAACCTAATCAAAATTCACCTCATAAAGAACCACATTCCTGAATACGATTAGACCAGATGTAAAGCTGTAAAAGCGGGGATTAAGGGACGTATTGACTTAATTGACTCAATTAGGAAGCTAAGACACACAAGCGAAGCCAGACGGAGTTGTGTGTAGCGAAAGGTTAAAATGGTCTGCGTTGACATTTTGCATTCCTTTTTGCATTAATTTAATGTTCTTCAGCATTTAGCTGCCAGTAGTTTGCAAAAGTCAAGATCAAGACCTGGTTTATGAGACTAATTATCAAACTAATGCAAAGCTTCAGCAAGTTCAAACAGGTCAGCAGTCATTTAAACAGAATAAATAATGGAATGGGTGAGAAGTGGTGGGTGGTGGTGGAGTTGGGGGTGGTGGGTAAAATGATGGGAGGATTACAAATAGAGGACAAAATCCATATAAAACAGATAGACTACAACCACACAATTACCTTGAGACGTCCTTCATTACTAACACTGACAATCGTTTTCTGTGTTTTGTTTCTTTTAGCAGAGATCTTGTTGTAGTAGTGATTTGTGGTATATTTGTCACAGAGTTGCACAAATATCCTAAACTTTAAACCCAAAGTGGGTGTGGCTTACCCCTTGAAAAACCATGGACGTTGAAACATCAGAAAATATATGAATTGCAGCTCCTCAAGAGACAGTTCCTCACCCTCATCTCTCAAGAGCTTAGACCAGAACTTTATGCTGCACTGTTTGTGAGCAGTTCTTATTACTTTTGCTTGGTCCTAACAACAACCTTTTGCATTACCATTTTTACCAAACTAAAAGCAAACTAATCTCCTCATTTCCATTACTGCCACCCTGACCAGGCGCTCTGCTGTAAATGCATTGTTCAGTGCTGCATGCTAATAAACATGGTCTGGGTTTGTCCTGAGCTTCACATCTGCCTGCTGATACACACATGCATGGAAATAAAAACCTTTTTAAAGTATTCTGCGTTAATGCGGTCCCAATGCGCACCACAGGTCTTGCCAAGTGAACCTTTCTGGCAGGCTTTCAAAAAAAATTTAATTAGTGTGCCTTCTATTTGTTACACAGTTATATCCCAAATATATCATAATACAGAAGATTAGTGTAGGATGGACTTGGTTTGATTATTTTGATTAAGTAACTTATATACAGTGTGTGTGGTTCTATGTGCACTTAACTATGGTAGCAGTCATGGTAGTACAGTGAGCTTCTACCCATCCTTTACATGGTGCTTGATCAGAAGTACTAATCCAAATATAGACCTCAGGACTTCAATTGGTTCTGCAAATGTGTATAAATAAAATGCATTATTCAGCTCCTGACTGCACTACATTAGTTTGTATTCCTCTGTGTAGATGATTTTGTTTTCTTAAAAGCTCTTGGAAGTGGACTTTAGAACTTTAGTGCATTGTGCTGGAATTTGCTGATTTCTCACCTGGAAGTCCGGGTTGGGGTTTGGATAAGGAAGCCATGCTGAACGTGAGTTCTCTTGATATTTAAAAGGCCCACTGAACACTTGGGTAATAGCGCTCAGGTTGAAGGCACACACTGCCGAGGCAGCAATGCTGTTCCTGTGGAAGAAGAGAGACAGGGAGGAGTCTCAGACACCCACTCATGCACACCCACTCACACACTGTCCATTATCAGTACATCAGAGGCTCTAATGTGAAAAAATGGGTCTGTCTGCTGTGGGCTCTCACAAAAAGCAACATTTTAGGGCCATTAAATACACAGGAAAAACCTTATTGTCTTTACATCCAAGATTGACGTTCAGGGATATTCAAATCTTTCTGCTTTCATTCTTTACTAGTATAATCATATCATATGAAAAATCTCTTTCATCTGAGCTCTGAAAACTATAGTTATGATTACATCTCTTAAAGGACTTTGATCCCTACACTCCTGAAAAAATACACCATCTAGCACTCTCTGAGGAACCCTAAATATTTTATATTTTCAGAAAATCCTCTTTAAAAAGTTCGAACTGATAACCATCCAAAGAAACCCTTGAGGAACGATTTGTATTAATATAGATAAATAAAAAACTTCTTGAATAACATTTGACATGTAGCTTGTAGATTAACACATAAATATCCATTTTATAGCCCTAAATAACAGATTTTGCCATAATGCTATGAGGCAACTTAGCCTCCAAACTTTGCCTTCCTCTTTTTCCTATAAATCTAAAGAGACTATAGATATAAACAATACAAACAGAATAAAAATGCTAAGATGTGCTGTGATTGTCTGGCAAAACAGCTTATTTGGCGAGTCAAGATTAGAAAATGTAAAAATCCTCTCAGAAATCCTTTCATGTTAACTATTTTAGAAATAGAAAAATAGAAGAGTCCTACTTATTAACCTTTATAAAGACAAAATAAAAATCCTCAAAAAAAATTCTGTCAGGTTAGCTCATACAGAATAGTTTCACCAGTCAAGAATATTAACATTTATGAAGAAAATGTAAAAAAAAAAAATCCTCTCAGAAATCCCCTCAGGTCAGTTCATCTAAGCATGTGAACAAAATTTTAACAGTAACATTTATGAATAGAACTTAAAAGTCCTCTTAAAGTCCTGTCAGGTTAGCTCATGTTAGCAAGTAGAATAAACTTAAGAGTCAAGATTATTAACATTCATGAAGAAATGTCAGATTAGCTCAAGTTTGCAAATAGACTAGTTTTCACAGTCATGATTATCAACGTTTATGAAGAGAATGTAAAAATCTTCTTAGAAATCCTGTCAGGTTAGCTTATATTGTTCGAGCTTATAGTGTGGTCAAGATTTTAACAATACAGTGATTAATATTTCTTAAAAGTCTGCTTGAAATCCTGTCAGGTTAGCTCATGTTAGCATGTGAAATAGTTTAAATTGTTATAATTGTTAACATTTATGAAGAAAAGAAAATCCTCTCAGGTTAGCTCATGTTTGCAAGACTACTTTTCACAGTTAAGATTATTTACTTTTATGAACAACATACATATTTTTCTTAGGTTAGCTAAGAAGTTTTCGGTTAAACTAGTTTTCGGTTAAACGAAGTTAGCAATTCGATTAGTTTTAAAAGTGAAAATAGTTTTAAATCCTTTTAAAGTCAACAGTGATGAAAACTCAATTGAAAATGTACTAAAATATCAGTGTGTATAAATGCATCAGTAACTTCCTTCGTCCTTCTTATATACAATCTCACACTTCTATCATTGCATCCATGGCCTTCAGTAATCAGCCGGAAAAGCCTTTTTTAAAAAATAAATTCTGTTGAAAAAACACATTTCCCTTCGGAAAATAAAACAAACATCCTGTCTTACATCTTGGGTAATGAATTAATTCTGTTACTTGCTTTTAGACTACATCCATTAATACAGACAGTTTATTTGGTTTATACATAGACTCTTATTTATGATAAATGTCATCCTTATACGCTCAAGTACCAAAAGTCTGAATGCACTATCAAAAAACACAATTATTTAACAGTTAAAATAAAACGAAAGTCTTGCTAGTTTGAAATTCAGAGAAACACCTATTCCCCAAACACATGATACTGATTCATGCAACCCTCTCTATATTTTCACATCATCACTCCTATCACATTGATATATTCTGATATATTCTAGTTTAGAATTTAGAAGTTTAGCTTAGAAGTTTTTTATTGTATAGAGATCTTTTTTTTTTAAATATAGTAATTATTATATAAAAGTAGATTGAAGCAGCTTGTACTCACACATTAGTGGTGAAGATGCCATACAGTAGCTCAAGCTCTGGCAGGAAGAAGGTTCCTTGTAGTTCGTTGTAGGTGAATGGGATTTCTCCGGGTCTTGAGCAGTTCAGTCTTGCCTTCATGAATGTGGTCCAGGTGTCCTCCAATAAGAACCGGCCACCGATGTCGTTCTTACACACACGTGCTGCACGGGAAAATACAGTCCTCCCACAATCATGCTCCACCGCATTCTCCCGGAAAAAGAAATAGGTGAAGTTTCCGATGTCGTAGGAGGACACAAAGTTGGGCTCTGAGGAAAACAGTGAGGAAAAGATTTAAGTACAATTAAAGCCAAAATGGAATATATAAAATAACCTAAATGTACTCAAGCAAAATCACACACACACACACACACACACTGTACATACTGTACATATACTCTATATACAGTTAAATTCAGTTCAATTAAATTTAACAGTGGACATTGTCTCATAGCAGCTTTACAGAACATAAGAAATCAAACTTTCAAAAAGTTCAAAATTAATATTAGACTAATATTTAAATATACACTGACCAGGCATAACATTATGACCACCTGCCTAATATTATGTTGGTCCCCCTTTTGCTGTCAAAATGCAACAAACTGTGATGCACTGTGTATTCTGACACCTTTCTTTCAGAACCAGTTAACTTCTTCAGCAATCTGAGCAACAGTAGCTCTTCTGTTGGATCGGATCACACGGGCCAGCCTTCGCTCCCCACATGCATCAATAAGCCTTGGCCGTCCATGACCCTGTCACCGGTTCACCACTGTTCCTTCCTTGGACCACGTTTGATAGATACTGACCACTACAGACCGGGAACACCCCACAAGAGCTGCAGTTTTGGAGATGCTCTGATCCAGTCGTCTAGCCATCACAATTAGGCCCTTGTCAAACTCGCTCAAATCCTTATACTTGTCCATTTTTCCTGCTTCTAACACATCAACTTTGAGGACAAAATGTTCACTTGCTGCCTAATATATCCCACCCACTAACAGGTGCCATGATGAGGAGATCATCAGTCTTATTCACGCCACCTGTCACTGCTCATAATGTTATGCCTGATCAGTGTATATTTCTATTTATCCCTACTGAGCAAGCCTGAGATGACTGTGGCATGGAATGAGGTTTAAAAGTCCAGTTTTCCATATAAATTATATCACTGACAACTTGTTTGAGAAGTAGAATCTTTGAAATATTTTCATGAATTTCAGAGTTTCTGAATATTTGGTATGTCCCCTTTTTACTTTAATGACAGTGCGCACTCAAGCCTCACAAGTTTATGCAAACTAATTTTGGTTAAATAAGGACCAAGAAATAGTGCAGATAAAACCTCTCTCTCTCTCTCTCTCTCTCTTTCTCTCTCTCTCTCTCTCTCTGTCTCTCTCTCTCTGTCTCTCTCTCTCTCTCTCTCTCTCTCTCTTGCCAGCACATCTTTTCAAACTGCTGCACATGCTGTGTAACACAATCAGAGGAATCTGCCCTCTTATACATACTTGAACTAATGTATGATGTTCCCTGTGATTGACAGTAGAGCACCCAGAAAACATTTTTCTCTAGGCTCCCAGACACAGATATCTGGATTTTTTTTTTTTTTAAAAACTAGAGCTAATGTAATATAGCTAACAAGATAGTGCACAGCATGCCTATACAGTTATAGTTAATACTAATCCAAACAGAGTGCCAGAGTCGATTCTCATATTCAGGGATGCTCAATAGATAGCAGGTGTGTATATTTATATGTGGGGCTGGAAATAAGAAAGAGGAGAAACTGGGACACCTGAAATCATCCTTCTGCTTCACACTTCCAAACACTAATGTTTACTCTCTGGGCCAATCCTGACTCTTAACATGAGCTGGGTAAAAGCTGAATAATATATTTTTTTTAATATAGATGGCATCAGTGAGGTTGGCAGCCATGCCACTGCTTCGACTCCATTTATTTATTTATTTTTGCAATTACACTATATATTTCCCCCCTTTCCTATCTGTACAGTTAAATTAAAGTACATATCATTGTGATTGTTTTCTTTTGATTCTATTTTAACACAGTCAAAAAAGCATTTAATAGTGTATGTGACCAATGAAATTTGAATTTGTTTACATTTTTCTTTTTAATAAGAGAAATTGCCTCAAGTGCATCATCATATTATCCATGCATCCAATTTCGAACTCAACAGAACGGTTAACCTTCGTAGTGCCGTGTGCTGTGTCATTTGTATTAGCAGTAAGACATTTTTATTAATCTCTCACCAAGGTAATAGACATCCTCATTAATCAAAATGAACATAAAGGTTAAGATGAGAAATGACTAAAAGAAGTGCACTCATCTAATTATCTCATAGGAGCGACTTTTCAATATTAATCATCACGTGTGATCACACCTGATTCCAGCAGCCTGTTTGTGTCAGCGCTGCTTTAATTTCCGTTTAAATGCAAGAGCTCCCTTCGGTTCAGCCTATACAATCGTCAGGAGGAGTGGGGAACAAAATCAATTTGCCATAAAATAAAAATTTATTAAAGCGTTTTCGAAGGGCTAAGGCATACGCCGTGCATTTGGACTCTAATTTATTTTTCCAATTACCTTTTAATGGGAAATATCTTTTAATAAAATCCTGCACTGACAGAACAGTGGCTGAAGCAGTTGACCTCTCCGTTCTGCTACCATCTGGACATGACGGTTTGACGTGGAAAGATCAAACTATTTGAAAAGCGGAGGCTAATTTGGTTGGTCTGTCGGAAAGCAAATGTCACCGCCCTGACCTTCACAGAAAACTGGGGAATAATTAAAGGCATGTGCTGTTGGTGGACGTGGTTATCCTAGGGTTAGACATTTCCCCTTACACAGTACTTTTATTATATCTATAATCCTACCTCATCTCTAATAACCTCTGATTACAGACCAAAAGTCTGAATCCTAATTATTGAATTATAATGATCAGGTAAAATACAGCCAATAATATTAAACACTGAGCCTCTCTTCAGTGGTTTGTAAGAGCTTGGGAGAAGGTGCAGGACACAAGTGCTGCAAAGCATATTTATTAGGACCAATCCAACACTGATACCTCAGGTAATGATCAAAAAATGATCACAGGCAGACAGGGTTATCAAGGGTAGCTCTGTAATCAGCAGTCTAGATGGACAAGTCGAGGGCAAAACCAAAAAGAAAAAAAAAAGCCTCTATTAAACTAAGGAACTTGAGAACTTCTCATGAACCGTGTAAACCTGAACATCCTCTTCACCCACTGTGTTCGGATTTTCAGACTCTTTTGATCCAACAAATTTATATTTCATACAGATGGTAGTATGTGATAACACCTGATATTGAGCAGATGAGTTACACATACCAGTAAGGATTTAATACACGTCCCTATCAGTATTCAGGCCTCAAAAATGACTCCTGACATAAGGACTATTCAGAAATTCTGCAAGAGTTAAGCGGTTAAGAGTTAAGTTGTGGAGGGGCTCAGTTATGCACAATAGTGAACTTTTTTTGCATGATATCAGCTCAAGCTAGAAGCAGTGTTAAGTTCAGAGTTATGTGTGCTGAAATGTGTACAGTAAAACTATGGAATGCATTTGAGGCCAATATTAAATACATATGTATGACACTATGCATTAATTAAGAATATCATTACTTCAAAAGAGGGTTTTTTTTTCCCCCATGGAGGACATCAGAGGATTGCATTATAAACGTAAAGATTTCGAGTCCAATTTCTAAAGGAATAAAATTCTAAACAAAACCTCTGGAGTTGACAAAGTATTTTCTTATAGCAACAGCAATGAGTCAAAATATTCTATCATTTATGGTCATACAGGAAAGAGAAAGACATCATCAGAATGTTAATGGTCTATTTTTACTTGTGTAAAATTTTGTAAAATACCAAAAACTAGCCATTTTTGCGGCATCCCATCTCCATGGACTTTCTGGAGTCCATGAACAATGGACTGAAACCCAGGATATGCTTGTAGATATATAGACAGGCATACGAAATATGTCTATAGAAACCTTGCAATGTCTACTTTTATAAATTAAAGATAGGTTCAGTTCCTCTGTCTCAATTCATTAGCTTATTAGTGAGCTGTAAGTGTAGCAGATGGGTGCTTGGTCAGCTTATCCTTCAGTAAACTGAAAGGCAAGCACAATGACAAATAATAATAAAAAATAAATAAATAAATAAATAAATTTAAATTTCTCATGACAGTGAGGACTCTTGTTTAAGAAATACCATTTCATTAAAGATGTTTGAGTGTTTTCACATGAATTAGGGGAATCGCTTCACTATTTATTCATTATGTTTACATTTCTTTTTAGATATAAACAATTTTGCAAACTGAATTGTTTTTCTACTACACTTTCAGTGAAGGAAGACATTTAATTTGGAAGACATTTAATCCTGATGGGTTGGCTGAATACATATTCAAGCCATTGTTCCTAACGGAAAAAAAACCCCACCAAACAAAAAAGATCCACCAACGGTTCAGATTGAAATCAGTGTTTTTATTAAACAACAACAACAACAAAAAAAACCCCTCCAGTGCCTTACCGTTAAGCCATTTGGAGTTGTACTGAGCTGTGCGGAGTGGAGGAAGGCCTCCTAGGCTGCGGTAAATCGCAGGATCTCGGCCAGAAAAGTCCATAGCGGTTGCGGCATAGAGCTCTCCACTGGAGGTAATAAGTGCTGTGGAGTTATGGAGGGGGTTGTAGGGGCAACGAGCCATGCCACTGATCTGGTCATGGATCTCAGTAATGTTGGTCAACTGGACACAGAGAGAGAGAGAGAGAGAGAGAGAGAGAGAGACATCACATAACTAAACTGGAATATCTCATTACAAGCATTCTGATTTCATCAACCATATAATTAGATGTTTTTCTACCCTTCCTGTATGATATCTCTGTTTAATTTTATTTTCCCACTCGTATGAGGGACCTCAAGGTTGATTACACAGCCTCATCTTTTTTGCATTTATGTCAGGCTTAATTTTTAATAATACGCTGTACATACAGCATAGTCTATATTTTTAACCCTGAGCTGGTGTGTGTAAACAACTGACCTTTTCTCTAATCAAATTTTTCAAGACAGCAGAAAAGCATCATTCTTAATAACTTCATAGCAGCTATTAGATGTAGACTTAGTTTTGTTATTTTTTATTTTTTTATTTTGTTAGGTTCTTTTGTCCACAGCAACCTAAAAACACAAAGCAACATAAAAGACTAGAGAATAATACTGGTTTGTACATGTGCTGAAGTTTAAAGTCTAGTCAGGAAATGAAAAGATGAAATAAATGAATGGATGAATGTTAAATTTGAGTCATGCTGCAACACGGAGCCAGCTGAGTGAACTCAGTCGGGGGCATCACGTAAGAGAACTTCAGGAAGTTTTGAACCAGGTAGCAATCTGAAGGATCTGTAGAGGACACTGCAGCATATAAAAGCAGGCCGGTGAGAAGACGTGTAGCAAGCGTAGAATTGCCTTGAGATTATATGAGAATGTAAAGTCCTAGTCCAGGAAGGTGTCATTATTCTGATAGCTGAGCTCATCATCTAGAATCACTCATCTAGATTAGACTAGGAGGGTGTCAATGGCTGTGTTTACAACAGTCTTTCAAGAGTCAAAATAAATTCGTTCTTATTGCAGATTCAAACTAAACTGTTTATATGGATTTAAAACTGAGTAACAGGGTATAGTTGCCATACAGACTATGAGTCCATTCTGTGTATTCAGCTTTTGAAACCATCAGTACAAAACATCAAACAAGTGTAGTTATTAAATGACCAGCAAGAAGATGAATTTGTGACAGTAGAAAATGTTTACATTTATAGCATTTGACATATGTCCTTATCCAGAGCAACTTACATTAATCTCATTTATACAGATGAGAAGTTGAGGGGTAAGTGCAGGAATCTGAACTCACAATCTTCCAATCAGTAGCTCAACGGCTTAAATACTGCTACCACTACACTACCAGTACCTGCTACTACTACCACTACCAATTACAACTACCTTCTGTCACTACCAACTAAATCTACCTTCTGTCAATTCCACTACCAACTATTGCTATCTGCTACCACTTACAGCTACTACTACCTGCTACCACTACCACTACTAATACCTGCAACCACTACCTATACCAACTACTACTACTTGCTGCCACTACCAACTACAATTATCTGCTACCACTACCAACTACTACTACTAACTGCTATGACGACCATTACCAACTACTACTACCAGCTACCACTACCACTACTAATACCTGCAACCACTACCTATACCAACTACTACTACTTGCTGCCACTACCAACTACAATTATCTGCTACCACTACCAACTACTACTACTAACTGCTATGACGACCATTACCAACTACTACTACCAGCTACCACTACCACTACTAATACCTGCAACCACTACCTATACCAACTACTACTACTTGCTGCCACTACCAACTACAATTATCTGCTACCACTACCAACTACTACTACTACCTGCTATGACGACCATTACCAACTACTACTACCAGCTACCACTACCAACTACTACTACTACCTGCTATGACGACCATTACCAACTACTACTACCTGCTACCACTACCACTACTAATACCTGCAACCACTACCTATACCAACTACTACTACTTGCTGCCACTACCAACTACAATTATCTGCTACCACTACCAACTACTACTACTACCTGCTATGACGACCATTACCAACTACTACTACCTGCTACCACTACCACTACTCACTAGTAATGCCTGCTACCACTACCCACTACTAATATGTGCAACCACTACATATACCAACTACTGCTACCTGCTACCACTACCACTACCAACTACAACTACCTGCTACCACTACCAACTATCACTACCAACTACCACTACTAACTACTAATGCCTACTACCACTACCCACTACTAATATCTGCAACCACTACATATACCAACTACTGCTACCTGCTACCACTGCCACCTACAACTACCTGCTACTACTGCCACCTACAACTACCTGCTACTACTGACACCTACAACTACCTGCTACCACTACCAACTATCACTACCAACTACCACTACTAACTACTAATGCCTACTACCACTACTAATATCTGCAACCACTACATATACCAACTACTGCTACCTGCTACCACTGCCACCTACAACTACCTGCTACTACTGCCACCTACAACTACCTGCTACCACTGCCACCTACAACTACATGCTAACACTACCAAATACTACTACAAGCTACCACTACCACATACTTACTATATTTATTAGCTAACACTACCAGCTACCACTATCACAACTAGTTGCCAGTACCATTACTAGGTACCTGCTACCAGTAACACTATCACTACCTGCTAGTAGTACCACTATCTACTCACCATTATTAATATTTGTACAACACTGCAGAACAAGGTCCCATGTTCAAAGATGCTCTGGTTGTTAAAAAAAAACAATAAAATGCACAAATTATCCATCAGTATAATGACTATACTTTTTCCCCTTTTACAATACACTTTAATTATATCAGTAGTCCTACCTCATCTCTAATAACCCTGATTAACCCAGTCTGAATTCTTCAATTATAATGATTTGTTTTAATACAACTAATAATACAACTACAAAATGCAGCCCCGTTTTAGCAGTTTGTGAGAGTAATGTTCAGTTTGGAAGAAGGTGCCGGAGCTGCAAAGCATGTTTATTAGGACCAATTTAACACTAGCACATCAGCTAATGATCAAAACACTGGTGGACAGGGTTATCAAGGCTAGCTCGATAATCTGGAGTCTACATGGACAAGCCGTGGGCAAAACCAGAAAAGAAAACTAGCCTTTATTAAACTTCTCGTGAACTATATAAACCTGTGTTCAGTTTTTCAGACTCTTCTGATGCCACATATCCATATGACATTGATGCCACCTGACGCTGAGGTGTATTCAGAGTTCTGTGTACCAGTGACGATTTACATTAAAATGTAAAAAATTTAACCCTAGGTCTTAAACGTAACTCCTGACATAAACAATGACCAGAAATTCAAAAATTCAGGAGTTAAGCACAAGCGGTGGTGGGTCTGTATTTTTCTGCATGATATCGACTCAAATTCCGGGCACAGGATTTTATATTTCAACACAATTTGCTGGACAAGCTTCAATGTTTAATGGAGGCTCTGTTTTTTTTTTTTAATTTTTTTTTTTTCATATTATTGAATTTTTATTAAAATTCTATTCGTCGTATATATTTATTCTTTATTTGATACTTTTTCTATTCTCAAAATAAAACAGAAACAATTAGAGCATAAATGCTAGAGTCTACACATTTTATAAATTGCAGGTTACATTTATTTATTTATTTATTTATTTATTTAAATTTTAACTGCACAGTAACAGTAACTGCACAAGAAATAAAGTGTTAATGATATTTTTTGGACAAGGAGCTCATCATAACTCAAAGACACATGAGCAGATGGCATGCTAGGATTCTTGATAGTGAAATTAATCAGACACACACGTTTACATGGCTCCTGTTTGTCTGTTTAGTAGATTAAGGGAAGGATTAGCCTCCTCATTTGTCTTTTTTAAAAATAATTTATCAACTGATTATTAGATATCCAATGGTGTTTAAGTGACCCAATATAGAGAAATTCTCAGCATAGATTAAATCACTTCTGTTTTTTCTAGATTTTTTGAAACTTTTCTTAGTATATTTTATTCTTTATTGTTTTTCTATTCTTATTGATTCTATTTTTATGACACAGACAGTCAATAAAGCAACTGCATGTTGTACTTTGGATGGTTGTGTATGTGACAAATAAAATTAGAATTAGAAGTCTGATACTGTATTTTGCTTGGGAGGATAGTGAAAAAAAACAAACCCAAATGCTGTGTTTCATCAATGTAGCCGTTTTAAGAGAATCCATGTAATCTGATTCCTGAGCCCAGTGATTAAATGTATAAGACGAAAAACTGCAGAACCATGATCTGAGCCCTGTGGATCTCCAGTGATGCAGCTGGTGAAGTGATGAAACAGAATTTCTCTCGAACAAACACAACGATCGATCCTGTAGATATAATGAAAAGCTAAAAGCTAGGTCTGACTATGGATCCCGATTCCTAAGGCAGCAGGAATGGAGATAAGGATCTGGTGATTCACAATGTCAAAGGCAGCTGACGGGTCGAGAAAAATGAGGACTGAGGGAGTAGAGCTTTCTCTGGAGGGTATTTTATTTGGGGAAGAGAAGATACCTGAATTTGTACTGGAAGGAGGGTCTTTAGGTTTATTATTTTTATTTTTTTTAAGGCAGGACAAGCCTATTGTCTTAATACCAGAACAGCAGAGACAGATCTATCTATCTATCTATCTATCTATCTATCTATCTATCTATCTATCTATCTATCTATCTATCTATCTATCTAGTCTGTTAGTTTGTTTCACATGTAAATAATATAAAACCCTCATGCTGCAGTAGACAAGCTTTAGTTAAATCTTTTTTTTATTTGTAAGCTAGAGAGCAGCATGGAAAAAACCCAGGAGAATAATTAAAGGGACATGCTATTGTTGGAACATTATTATCCTAGGGTTCCACCTTTCCCCTTACGCTGTACTTTTCTTATATCAATAGCCCTACCTCATCCCTAATAACCTCAGATTAGGGCAGACCAAAAGAATTTAGGAGCACTGACTTGTGCATAATTGAAATAATTTATGTATCTGAGGTGTAGCCAGTGTCAACATTCTTATCTCGCTACTTGGCAGTCATGGTCCACACACACACACACACACACACTGGTGACATTTATTGAGAAAAGAAGAAGCCGCTATGAAACGTATTTGATATTTGTGGCCATTAAGTGCAAATGACTAACAAACATACACAAAACATGAAAAAAAATCATTCTGAAGTTTCTTGCTGTATCCATAAAAAAAATTAATTTAATTTCTGGCCACTGGGCTCCAGCTACACATTGTATTCATTTGGACTGCTGGAAAAGTCATTATTAATCACATTTGGCTTATAGAAGCACGATTTTTAGCTTTCACAAAAGGACAAACTGGAGACACAAATATGTTCCCTGTATTTGGAAATAAATAACATAACCAGCGCTGGCAGACCCGATAATGCAATTGGTCTGTATTAAATAGAAACTGAGAAACTTGTCAGAATAATTTAGGACGCGCTCTGTCTAACTAAAGAAATTCAATTACAGCTCAAAATAAAACAGAATCAATCAGAGCATAAATGCTAGCGTCTACACATTTTATAGGCAACTCTTTGCTATTATGAGCAAAATTGCAGGCTAATGGCTTTTCCGATTCTACAATAAAATCTCAGGCTGTTTTCTTAAAGTACATAATGCACTCGGAAGATACTGCCAAAACAGTATTTTTTGCAGGCAACACTTTATCTGAGGCCCATCTTCACATGAACTTATCTTAATATGTGTTAAGACTCGAACAACACATTTATAATACAATACGAGAACGGCTTCTAGTTCCATTTGCAGCATGACTTACAGTGTTTTTGTTCTGGTACATTTTCAGTTTTTCAGTTCGTTTACTGTAGTGTATGGCTATCAAACTGGATAAAACTTACACAGAAATGCTTGCAGTTCTATGTGATTTTCCAATAACAAGATGATTGTTTTCCAATAAGAGCATGTAGTGAAGATTTCTATTTCTCTAATCTCCAAACAATTTGCTTGTCATGTTACGGAGAATCCAGGATGCCTTCGTATACACGTGTATAAAGCCAGCAAAACTGTCAGCTCTTATAGAAAATGAAGCAACATTTTCTGACCAATCAGATTCAAGACTCAATGGGATTAGTGTCACAACGTTAATAAGTCAAAACCATGACATATTTTCATGTATTTATGGCTTGAATCATGTTTCTGAGTATTTTTATTTAAATGCTTAATTAGTAATTCAGCACTTGTTCAGACAGCTGCATGCATGTTCAGTTATGGGATTTGTTTGGGATTTCACCATTGCTATCAGGTACAGGGAAGCTGCTCCACTTTTGCCTTTACAGGCAGGCATGAGGAAATTAAATCTAATACAGCAGCTACAAGAAGCCAGTGAAGTCAGTGCAGCAGTGGACTTACATAGGTGACCTTAAGAAGACTGATGACAAGTTCAAAGCATTCCGGATAAGTTTTAAGGACCTAATAGAAAATGCAGGAAGACCAACTAGAAGCCTGTAGCTGAGAGAAGTCATATAATGATGAGGAACAGAAATAAGAATCTGTGTGGATTATTTCATGTGCCATAGTTACTTAGCCTTAGACTTGCAAGTGATGACACTCAAAGTAATTACTATTGGCAGTTCAGTAAACACTGTTAGCGGAGGTGGGAAATGAAATACAATTCATAATCAGAACATCAGGGAAGAGGCAAAATCAAGAAGTACAAAGATATATATACATAAAAGAAGGCCTGGACATAGTGATACAAAGACGTGATGAGATTTCACAACACTACAACAAAAGAGCAGGGTAATAATCAGATATTAAAGCAGTTACATGATCGCACCGGAACACAAAACATGAGAGAAAGGCGCTTGTTGTCATGGTAAATGTGACTTGACACCATGGCAGCTATTGCTGTTGTTAATATTACATTCAATTTTAGCCTTATATAAATAGTTTCTTGAATTCTTTACATTACGTTTCACTGAACCTCCAGTTCTCTTTGCAGAACAGATCATCCTTGCATGTCTCCTCAATCACATTGTTCTCTTATTTCTCTTTTTCTTTCATGTTTCCATATTAAACAGTGCAAACAGACCTGCTCTTTTCATGGATTCATGAGGAATGGACACGTTTTGACAGGGAGCTATCCAGTTGATATTACTGTGTACACTACTGTGTTCTTAAAACACCAGCTCGTCAGTGGAAAAAAAGTAGTGTAGTGTGAGCAATACAACAATTCTGAGAATTGTCCAGTCACCTAGTGTCCAATATGCTTAAGAAATACACAGAAACACAAAGCAGGTAACAAACAAATGAAAGGACGGACAGTCGAGTGTTGAAACAAGACTACATCATTCCTGGTACTGTGTATGTGAGACTTAAATGAGTCCTATAAAGGGTAAAGTGGACATTGTGTACACTCCAGTGGTGTGAGGCCACACTGGAAATCTGGGATTATTTGGGGGAAAATAAACAGATTTAATTCTAAATTAATTCAAAAAATTCTACAACAAAAAAATTATATTTAATATTCAAAATGTTGAACAATTTCGTATTGACCATGTAAAAAGTGTGAAATATTTCATGAGTCTTTTCCTTAGCGTTGATGCATGTTTTCAAATCACATGCTAATAGAGTTAATCTAACATGCATCAAGTGCTCAATGTTATCAAGTCTTTTTACCAAAAAACCATGTCACACTGCACAGTGGTGCTTAATGACTAATACGAAAATAGACGGCTTTGAAGAATATATAGTTTTTCATTTCAATATTTCTGCAATATATTCATAGATTTTTTTTAAAAAAATGTATTGTCTTTTCAACTTCAAACCCATTTCTGCTCTCAGACTGCTGTGTCCTGACTGATTTTATATCAGACTTGAGGCGATAAAATAATTCACTTGTTTATGTTTTTCATCATATATATCATAGACAGCTTTAAATTAAGCCTTATCCTATTTTTTTCCCTTTTTTATTTCTGTTCCGTATTCTTATTCTGTCTTCAACTCTCATTTCTTTTTGCTCATTAAAATATCTGTCTCGGTGTGAACGAGGCAAATTTCTTGTAAATGAATCCGACCTCTAAATTCCATTCGGTTTAGCTAGTGCAACTGCTGTCCTTTAGATAAACACTTTATAAATCTGTCCTACAGGAAGCTCGTATTCTGTGTCGCCTCACTCGGATGTGTTTATCTCCCAAGCAGCTGATGGCCACAACACTCGCCCTGTGTGATCGGTGTAAAGGAGGGATTATCTCAAATCCTGGCTTGCGGAAGGCCTGGATGTCTTTCAGCTCCCTTCAGCTTCCTTAGAGCTAATTTATTTGCCAGGAAAGCCTGGAGTGAGTTTGTACGTTTGGCTACAGGAAGTGTCGTTTGCATGTCTTCGCAGGATGGGTGAGAAAAACGAAAAGAGGGCTTTCATTTTTGATGGAACACCTTCACAAAACTAGCGTCTGGCATCCCTTGCGGATACAACACAACTGCTGTAATGCATATTAAGAGCAGGAGCTGAAAGATACGCTTCACACTCGGGCAGCTGTGTTTAGGCTACATTGAGCGGCTTTTCTTTAAAAAGAATCCGATTCACCGATCACGTCGGCAGGGCACACAGGAGAGAGTGAACTTTTCATACTCCGCAAGGACAGAGTTTTTGAATAGCCAGTGTGTTCGAGAAATAAAGGCCTTGAGAGTCCACAGCTCAGATACTATACTTTTTTTTTAAACTATGCATTTTACAACATGATGATGATGTACAAGCCAGCGTATTAGTGTGCTTAGTGTACATTTGTTCTGGGGATGAAAAAGTGTCTCTGTTCACCATAAGATATATTAAGAGAGTTTTAAGCGAGAGACTAGATAAAGCTCAATGATACGGCTCGTAGTCCGGCAGTGGTGACTGTGCTACAATGAGCCGCATCATAAAGACTCACAAAAGTATTCATAATTCACAAGGACAGCTTCTGAATACACAAAGCGCAGGAGGAATGAAGACGCCGAACGTCCGTTTATTAAATAACAGGCAATCTAATTAATCCTGAAATGAAACACTGATCGTGCGTCAGTTCAGTTTCTACTGCTCATCTACTGAAACAGTACGTACTGATCAGTATAGACTTTTTTTTTTTTTTTTTAAAAAAAGAGGTTCCTTGGGGTTCTATATAGAACCCTGTGGTTCTGTACTTGTGTAAGGCGAAATCAATGCCATTACCATTTGGAATTTTATCTACATGTAGACAACACTGTGAGATGTTTATGAAAAACATGCTTATGAATTACAGATTGTATAAAAGTTTTATAAAACAGTTTAGAAAATGTAATGAAATAATTAAAACTAAAATTTTTAATTACTAATGAATTAAATTTGGATTGTGTCTGAATTTGCTGCATTTCCTTGTCTTAATCTGTATATAATAATAATAATAATAATAATAATAATAATAATAATAATAATAATAATAATAAAGAGCCTCTAAATGATTTTAAAATGAACCATCAGATCTTGGATTTAAAGTACCCCACTAGGTTTATTTTAGAGTAACCTACAAAAGTACTCTGGGGTTCTGTATATGAAGCAAGTGATACAACCATTTTAGGAACTATGACTTTTAAGAGTGCATATGTGAAGCATAAATACAATACTAGACTTGATAGAGATAATACCACCGTCATGTTGGCATCACCGGACCTGCAACGCCGTAATAAATGCAAATTATGCTGTTGTTGTTTTGGTTTTAACCTTCAATAAGTTAACAGTTTACTGAAGCATTGTTATACAAGTGCGGTTTAATTATTTAATCATCATTTTTGAATCTGAAAGCTCTTCCATGCCAGTCCTGTTGCATTATGGGTTAGTACAGTGTTCACTGGCTCCATACTGCAGAACTGAGGAGGAAGCAGTAGATCTTCTGGTTATTTCTTTTCTAATGTTTTATGAATACTAAGACATTGCTTAGATATTACATTTTACTGAAGTCAGAAACATCCTATAGCGCAGAAGAGCTTGATCTTGATTTTTCAGTATGAATACAGACTGTGAAAGCGAGGCCTGAAGATCCTTTTGGCTTTTTGGGTTTTAAGCAGGAAGTGTCAGAAAAGTTACCACAGGGATAATTGGCTTATAGAGGCCAAACGATCATAGCGACTTTTCGATCCTTCCATGTCGACTCCTCTATCATTGTGAAGCAGAAATACTGCATGATAAGCCTCAGCATTCAGACATACTGCTTTGGCGTACTGCTTTTCGCCTACTGTATACTAGTGTCATAGCAGATATTCACATAAAGCAAGATATAAAAGGTTTTTTTACATGAATTCTTTGAAATAACTTTAACCAGGGGAAGTTTTAATATTATGTAACCCTTTAATGACAGCTGACCTTTTTGAGGGTTTATTCCAATAGGCTACAGTTGTTTATATTCTATAAACAATTATAAGGTCACCTTGACATAACACCTGACTTAATAACAGATTTTTGTTGACCTGAGATCGCTAAGACACGCTATGATGCTAGATGTAAAACACATAATATTGCTAATTTCAGAGACGCTCAGAGGAAACAAACACTATATCACCAAAGGATTGTGGACACCTGACCATCTCACAAATATGTGCTTGTAGAACATCTCATTCCAGATTTAATCCCGTTTTCGCGGCTATGAAAAGCTGAACTTGTCTGTAAAGGCTAGATTATGGAGCTTGGCTATTGGGATTTGTGTTCATTCAGCCACAAGAGCATTAGTGAGGTCAGGCACTGATATTGAACGAAGAGACTTGGCACGCTGTCCACATTCCAGTTCATTCCAAAGGTGTCTAGTGGGGTTGAGGTCAGGGCTCTGTGCAGATCACTTGAGTTCCTTCACTCCAACCTTGGCTCATAGAACAGCTTCAGACTTCTGAGTTCTAGCGAATGAAAATTGTAATGCGAAGACGTTCTGCACAGTTATGTGCTTACAACTTTGTGGTAGCAGTATGAGTATTGATGTCATGATTTGGTGTCCAACTCCCTTTAGCCAAATAGTGTACATTATACTTAAAATTCTAATAAATAGCAAAATTAGACGCGCTTCTGTTACCATGGTGAGAGGTTCCCATTGTAAAAGAAGTTATATGTTACACATGGTTTCCATGGTGATGTCACTATTAAGGGTTAAGTTCAAAAGACATGACAGAGTAAGTGGCTCAAATTTGTTGATTTTTTAGGGCCTTGCTCAAGGACCCAACATTGGCAGCTTGGAGGTGCTGTGGCTTGAATCCCTAACTTTCCAAACAGCAACCAAGAGCTTTGAGCACCTACCACTATGTGGTTCATTGGCATGAAAATCTAACATGCTTGAAAATATTGGAACACAGATTGAGAAAATCATGTGTCTGAAACATTCACACTACTGTACATGAGCAGTTAGTGCAGACATGCAGTGGGTAGGTGCTGAGCACCAAAATGAGACTATAACTGTGAAATCAGGGCTTATCCAAATACTACTGTACACAGCCATGTCTGAGGTAGCCATATGTTGTAACCCAAAGCCTTCTGTGCATTTTATTTGCAATTCTTACCCAGCTCTAGTGCATATTAGACTGAAATCCATGGCTCAGACTCAGACAGCTCTGTTTTTATATCACTGTTGTATAAAATTAGGTTTTTTTTCCTCTTTTGTTTCTTTTTTTTATTATTATCCTGTTGGCACACTAGGTATTTCCACCTTTTAAACGGAATAAAAAAATCTGCCACCTCCTTAAACATCCAATGAGGGGAAGAGAATCTTCATGGCAAATAAGCTGTCACTTTTGGCAGAGTGGATTTATGGGTAATCTTGTTACTGAAAGCTCAGGATTCCCACATCACCATGTGATATGCATGAAAGCGGACGGACAGGAGGATGAACAATGTGTGACGTCTGTACACAGAATCTTTGTACGTCACTTCAATTCAGCTCTGTCAAATCCAAGACTTCAGAAAGGATATACGCTACATTTGGGTGGCCGTGACACAGAGAAGTTCATTTGTAGTACAGAGGATAAAAAAAATTGTATTGCGGAATTGATTTTCCTATAGGAAATAATGTAAATGCAGATAATCCGTTCCAGCCTTCCAAAAATATTACCAATATGAAGCGTATGTAAACTGTATGGCTGCTTACAAAGAACTGACCCAAGTCAACCATTCCATGTCAAGGGTCGTCACAGGAAGTCGTGCCACCAATCTTGGGCTAAAAATAAAACAGACCACCCACGGCACCAATCTGTCAACAAAAAAACGCTCGCGAAAAATCATCTAGCTTTTGAACGCATGCTGAAGGCAACGTTGGTATCGTAGGTTGACTATTTTGAAACAGCTTTCACTGACTGAAAAAAATTCATAAAATTTGTAAACTCGCTCCGGTTGTCTTTGCTTGGCTTTCCACTGACTAAAACATGTTTTGAATGGCTACCGCAACTTAGTTCAGTTCTTCGTATGCCGAAAATGCTTCGTATGCCGATGCAAATTTCTTGCAAAATTTCAATTCATAAGCTGAAAATTTGTAAAGGAGAGCATTCGTAGGCCGACGTTCCATTGTGTCTATATATATTGCTAGTCTGTCCATCTTTTATTTGTAATTTAATGCTTACTGTGATGCAGTGCAGCAGTAGCATCTCTTGTCACTTTAAGTTCAAGCTCACTGTCAAAAGACGATCTGAATACCACTGAAACATCCAATAGCTCTACATACGCCTGCATAATAAAAGCACAAAGGTTTTGAAGTGTCCCTTGTTTTTTCACTGTTAGGAGCTGGCGTGAAGCTCATTATGTAGATAAAGCGTTCAGGCACAAGGTTTAATTCTCTAGAGATTTTGGATAGAAAAAATGCAAAATCGTGCATTTTGCATAGAAACTCACAGAAAAGTGTTTTTACTTGTGAGTAATGTGAGCAAATATGTTTAGTCAACATTCAGTTTTAAGAGAATTTGGCATTTATTGTGTTTTGGTGATGATTAAATATAGCATTTCTGTTGTTTTGTTGTCGTATTTAAAACTAGACTACAGAAAATAACACAGATTATTTTACAATGGTAGCCTTTGCAAAGGAGCACTTTAGACCATTAGGCTTTAAAATAAATGAGAAACTAATTTTGATTTCTATCGATTAGGTCTGCTTATTTAGATGAGACTGCAGCTAACAGGCTGTTCATTTTTCTTTTCTTTGAGAATGGTTAGACGAGGAAGTAAGCTGACAACCCAGAGCGTGTGCTTGTGTCGAATGTAATTGAGTTGGGGGAAAAATAGGAGCATTTTGCTTACTGTGCGATTGGTACAAATTGGAGTGAAGGCATTTGTGCCACAAGTGAAAAGCCTGTCTCCATTCACCAGAAGGACACGGATGTAATTCTGACATTCTTCCTGTGAAAAGAAATAAAAACAAAATCATCAGTGAACAAACCTGGTTAGAAAGAGCAGTGATGGACATATGATAATCAAATAAACGAATCATATTACTAATCACATTCACGTCAAGTGTACAGTTGACAATGACGCTTTTAAACAATTCCATCTGTTGTTGATGGAGCATTACATTTTTTTCATCAGAAGAATCTCCGAACCATTTTTCACAGCTTCTATATAATAGTAGCTAAAATAAACAGATGGCAGATTCATTTACTTAGAGTAAAATATATTTCCTTATTAGGTTGATATAACAAAAATTCCAAGGGTTGCCATGTTTATCTGCTTCACCCAATATGCAAGTTGTGTCAGACCTCAACTTTATTTCCCTTTCTTTCTCACATGACCTTTTAATGCGTAACAAGGTCAATGCATAAAAATCACTAAAAATGCAAATAACTGCACATACTGTAAATCTCCAGTGATTATACAGAGATTCCTTAAAAACAGATGTCATGATAACTTATTTTTTTAGCCGATATAAATTGTTATTGTCATTGTGTCTACAGTATATTCTTCACTGGCTTCCCCATTTTCTTTTTAATTCCTTAAACACCATTTCAGATCACTGCCCGTAAATTATGGTACTTTTTAGGCTGTTGGCATTCGAGATAAAAATGTGTGCCCCTGTTTCCGAGACGCTACATTTATTACATGGGGTATTGCTCCATTAAAATGAACATAAAATCATAAAACCTGTAGCTCAGTCAGTGTATTTATATTTCATTATAAAAACGTCATGAAAAATTCATTTAAAAGTCGCCCCTTGTTACATTGTACAAAATTCTAAAAAGCTTCTGTGGACAGATGTTATGCTGTGGTTTTGCATGTTGAACTTCGATCATAAAAATAAACGCTTTCACTTTTTCTCCATCCGTCTATCCATTTTCTGTACCACTTATACTATACAGGTCCCATGGAAACTAGAGTCAATACCAGGAAGAAGAAGTCATTATTATTACAACATATACAATACAGCACAGCGGAACACATTTCTTTGCATATCTTAGGTGAGGAAGTTGGGGTCAGAGCTCAGGGGCAGCTATGATGCAGTACCTCTGGAGCAGAGAGGGTTAAGGGCCTTGCTCAGTTGCCCAGCAGTGGCAGCTTGGCGGTGCTGAGGCTTGAATCTCAACCATCTAAACAACAATCCATACCCTTAACCATTTGAGCTACCACTGCCCCAGGAGACACAGGACACATACCCAGGAGACACAGGAGGCACAGGACACACACATTAGAAATGCCAATCAATTAATACCATAAACAATGCATGTTTATGGACTGGGGAAAAAACTGGAGTACTGAGAGCAAACCCCAGAAGCACAGGGAAAGCATGTAAACTCCACACACACACACACACACAGTCCTGGAGGTGCAAGATAAATGAAATGTATTTAAATGGAAAAAGGCATTATATTTTAGTGAAGAGAAAAAGATGATCTTATCTGTGGGGGGTACTTAATACTGAAGAGCTGGCTTCGTGTTGCTGATGCCTCTGGTATGTATATCTATGGAAACAGATTAGTCTGAATAAATTTGAAGTATTCAAGCTGAACCTGTTGAACCTTTTTGGAGTTTTCAAACTTCGCTGATATTAGACTATTCTACCTCCATTCTGTGCTTTAGACGCTTACAATTCATACATCTTGCTTTTCCCAGTGACTTAGATCTCCTTTTCAGGGGGTTAATTTAGTGTTTCGTTTCTTCAGGGCTTGAGGGGTTTCTGCGAGGGTCTGCATCATGATCTTTTAACTTAAGCCTACTCTTCAAAAAAAGACATTTTTTCCTTTTTATTTTCGCTAACATAATTTGGCCAAGAGGCAATGCTCCTCTCTGTGTGTAAATAAAGGAAGATTTAATGTTCTCGACTCATCACATTGAGACATGTTTATGAAAAGGAAAGAGGGGAAAAAACAGTGAGAAAGCGCTACACTTCGTGGAATAATATAGCAGATACGGCTGTGCGCATTACAAACAAATGGAGCGGACTGAACTGCATTAATATCAATCAAAGCTTCTTTTCCTCTTCATGAGATGGCCCTGAGGGAAACAGATGCGGACAATTACTCGTAAAATTCGCATTTTATGAGTTTTTTTTCTTCTTTTTTTAAAGGGTGTGTGTGTGTGTGTGTGTTCTGTTTGTAACATAAAACGATCACTGTCACACACTTGGCAGGGCATGAACTGATTAAGCCAAAGTCTTTCCTTCTAATCTTAGTCCTTTCAGCTGATATAGCGGCAGGATGGAAAACAATTCCATGCAAACTGCAACTCATAACCACCAGCACTCAGGGAAAGGTGACTTAGCTTGTAATTCTGAATGACAATCATATGTTGGTCAGCACTGCCCTTATTATAGGCCTTTAACTGCTTCTTGAACCACTAAAGCCACAGGAGACTGACTAAAATACACTGGAAGCCCTGGAGGTCGAGGCAAGTTCATACACTGAAGAAGTCATTTCAATTAAGACGAACCATAAAATCGGTTCGTTTAGTAGAACGTAAAGGGTTAAAACAGTTCAAGAGATTACATATAGCATAATTCTTTAGTATGAATAAACTGTTACATATTAACTACTCTCATTAGATTTACAGTAGGCAAGGCATAATGAGTTCGTAAACAAATATGTTGCACAAGGACACTATAATAGCAGGTATATAATTATGCTATATAATTAGCAATAAACAAGTAAGACAATCGCCTAAGCAATGCAAGGCCAAATATAATAAGAACTTCATAAATACTACAATGATTCCATTTAGTTGAGTAAATGAACTCATCCCAGTAAATAAAATAAAACTATCATGCTGTCATGGGCTTGCTGACTAGCCTGCAGCTTATGAAATAAGGCTAGCGCAAGGGTGAATAAGATTATTTAAAAGCAAGGGTGTCAGTGTCATTTCAGCTAAAGGGACAGACAAACTGCAATCATTTTAGTGGCCAATAGCACACCAATAATTCCTTTAACTTGTGTAAATGAAACTAAATTAATTCTTTTGGAAAGAGTTATGGTTCCAATGCCAAATTGTTAGCTTGCTAATAAAATTAATTAAACGTCATTAGAACATTTCACCAGTATTTAATTTTATGGCCGTAAGTTCATTGCTGTAATTTGGTCCCTAGTCAAGTGGGGAAAAAAAAAAACTCTTTTTTTCTCAAACCTCAATTACAGTTTGCAAGATTTTCATTTAGAACATTTCAGAATTGACTTTGTGGGACTGGATTTAGAGCCTTTACAAGGCTGGTGCTGACTCACAGGCTACATGTTTAACACCCTGTTTTAGAACAGACAGTAAGTACAAGAACATCAGCCAAATATGTCAGTGTACATCTTTTACAACATTCTGCACTGTAAGGGTGTTAAGTGGATTTTTTTGTTGTTGTATTTCTTGCTTTTCACACCATTCTGTGTAAACTGTAGAGACTGTTGTGCATGAAAATCTCAGGAGATCAGCAGTTTCTTTAACACTCAGCTCATACTGCAACCGGCATCACATTTTTCCCATTCAGATATTTGATCTGAGCATTAACTGAGCATTCTCTTAATCAACATCTGCTCAGTTATGCAGTTATGATTTTATGTATTGCACTCCTGCCCCGTGATTGGTTGACTGGGGAATTTATTGACCCGTGTTCCTATTAAAATGGCCCGAAAGTATAAATATAGAAGGAGTCCAGAGCCTGGGAAAGGCTGTTGGGTGTCTATTTCCACCAGAATTGTTTATGTTAGAACAGATAACGGGGCAAAAGGACAGACCATTGCAGAGAAGTGCACAGGACAGGAAAGTTAAACTGACATAGCTTAGCATGGCTTAGTGTGTGAGGAGTTCATATTTGCACTGCAAATAGGAAGAGATTTAAGAAAGGAAATCATTTAAACCATGAATGTGCTTCTGGGATTTGTTCTGATCTAGTCAGCCACTGAAAACACGTCACAGTTGAACACTCCAACTGCCTAGAGAGTACGGTGTGGGGGTATGGGAGTCTTAAACTGGAGGTTAACATTCATTTCACTGATACACTGAAAAATGAAGGGAATTAAGGGTTTATTTTCTTGATAAGGGATTTATTTTTAAAAAAAGATGAAATTGAGACATGTAATGGACCTAGACTTCACTTCTAAAATGCAATGTAACAGATGTTAAAAATCACCAACAACAAAAAAACAATCATCATATTATCATAAGCATAAAGAGGAGCAAGATGGCTTCGCACTTTTGCCTTGCACCTCCAGGGTTGGGGGCTCAATTCCACCCTGTTTGTGCAGCATCTGCCTATTTTTCCTTGTCCATCGGGATTTCCTCTGGATTTTCCAGTTTTCTCCCCAGTCCAAAGACATGCTTTCAATTTTGCACAGTGTGTGAATGTGTGTGTGTGTTTTTGTGTGTGTATGACGGTGCCCAGCAGTGGGTTGGCACCCTGTCCAGGTTGTGTACCAAATCACCTGGGATAGGCTCCAGGCTCCTTGCAACCCTGCTTAAGATAAGCAGTACAAAAAAATTGGATGGATCATATTGTAACTTTGTTATCATCATGTATCATATTATACATCCATAAAAATTGTACATCCATAACTGTCTGGTTTGGTTCACCTACCAAATCAGACATCAAGAGGCTACAACAGACTGCTGAGAGCATTATTGGTGCCCCCCTGCCCAACCTTTACACCTCTAGAGTGAGGAAAAGGGCTAAGAAAATCACAATGGACTGCTCACACCCAGCCCACTCTCTCTTCGAACTGTTGCCTTCTGGTCAGTGATACAGGTCACTGACCACAAGAAGAGCCAGGCGCAGGAAAAGTTTTTTGCTGTAACAGAATTTTGCTGTAATGTATATACTTCTTTTTCTTCTAAATAAATATATGAAAATGTAAACCAATTCAGTTGGACAGCAAAACTTAAACAGGGGTTTATTTTTCATGATTCGTCTAAAATAAGCTATAAACTGGCTTAAATTCTAAATTCCAGTTAAAGCTTCATGATGGAACTCTTTAGAGGTCCGTAATTGCTCAACAGAACAAAACCCTGTTGTAGACTTTTGCTCGAAATCTTTAAGGATTTTCTCAAATGGAAAAACAAAGAACTGAAGTGCATCTGTGGTTAATTTCATACAGAGGCTTACAAAGAAGTTAGACTAGAAGGCTGGCTTCGGAAAGTGGTTCGGAAATTTCCGAAATATATTGAGACCCGATTCAAGTGTCAGATTCCAGCTTAATGCTTAACACGTTATGTACGATTATTCAGTATAGTAATCTGGTCTTCCTAATGTCAGGAAAAGTGTTGATGTAGTATTAATCACGGATAGCTGAATGAACTTGGAGAAAAGCAAGTAACAACTCTTTTTTGTTTACATAGACAGGCAGACATCCATGATTGGCTAAATTCCTACTAATTGACCCAGGGCAGAGACTGTTATGCAACTCGAGAACCTCAATTTTCCCAACCTTAATTATGTACAATGGCACTAGAGTCAAGAGGAAACACTCACCTCTGATTTCCCTCGGCTGAAACAGGCGCCTTTGGTGAACTCATCACAATGCCACTCTGCCTCCTGTAGAGAAAAACACATTCATCAACACACTAAAACCAACACCAGCAGGGGCAGCAAATACATGAGAAAAATTACAATGCGCTGATGCAGAAACACTGAATCAGTGACTAGCGAGACTGACCAAGACTGCGTCTCTGTCCGCTCATTAGTTCAGTTTTCAGAGCACTGATCACAGACTCGGCCATTTTAACCCTTTTTGTCCGGTACACTGGCATTCCTTTCTGCACCGGAATGAAAATCATCTTATCAGACATTTTCAAACAGTATAAACAACTGAATTCGTTTATCGCTGCATGTCTGATATAAATGTATTCAGTGTTGGCTTTCAGTGTGAACTGTTTTTACCTCTGTTCTTAAAACTTTACACAAAAGTTTATTAAATGAAGGTAACACCTTCAAATTGTAGATACTTATGAGCAGGTGCTTGGGGCAGAAATGTGTTTGATATCTAATTTATTTTGAAGATAATCATAAAAAAAGAAAATTGGCTTATTTTTCTCGAATTTTTATATTGCCCCTAGTAAGTGAGGTAAAAATTAATTTTTAAAATTCTAAACATTGACAAAGAAATTCAATGCTGAACATGGGCACAACAAAACAAGCACAAATTCTCTGGTAAAAAGAGAAAAGTCTCATTCACAAAATCTTTGCAGTGTACTAAAATATTATCTTTATTATCGTTATCTTTATTTGACGTTCTTTATATGGTTTGTTTAAATGACTTTTTGGTGTTTAATGATTATAAAAAACACCAGCTAGCCTACAATCCTGCTTGAGGCACCATGACAGCAAGGCATGTTGATTAAGCTAACACATGTATATAACGTAAACGTTTAATATTTGATATGTTTGGGTTTTTGCAATGACTGGTGAGGAAATTAGAATCAAGTCATTAGTGTCACTTTTATATATTACAGACTGATTCATAACCTAGGGAACAAGAGAGCTGATTGAGATGCTCCCCAAGTGTTTAAGTCAGTCCACACTATACATCATCCCCAAAGCAGCTTTACAGAAATCCTGATGGACATTTAGATCCCTCACGAGAACGCAAGATGCAGTAATGGACAGGAAAATCTCCCTGAGATGACAAGAAGAAGAAACGTTAAGAGGAACTTCGCTCATACCACCATTCAGCCTCCTGTAGAAGTAAACACACTGAATGTCCAAGTCTCATTTGGTTACATTATGATAATGGACCACCTACTATGTCATGGCATCTAAAAGACAAATGAAGCTCAGTGTTATTCTAAATCACTCTTGATGGTTATCGATTGATGAAGCATTAATGAACTTGGTGAGAGGGCAAATTTCAAGCACTAATGCTAACATTAAGCAAAAAGCTTTCCAGGTCAGCTGTAGAGAGGAAGATTGATGTCACTTACATTTTATAAAAATTACTACTAGATAAATAGAGTTCTCAATCTTGAAGGAGCAATCTGGCTAAAAATGAAAGTTAATGAGACAAACTCCTAACCGCTAGCAGGGCTATCCTCACCCTCTCTCTTTTATAAAAAAAAAAAAAAAATACACCAAAATTTATTTATTTATTTATTTATTTATTTTTGGCATCCACATCTTCTCATTTGCAGTTACAGATAAATTTGTTAACTTATTTTAATCAAGAATGAACAGTGGTAATTAAAACTACATGGTATTATACCATGTAGAATGGTATTATAGTGACTGGGGCTGATTTCTTTCTAGCCCAGACTGTAGATTCACACAATATAGAAGACAATTGTGTCAAAAAGTGAAATGACCCTACATTTCAAATCGCTGGGGCTAATTTACTTAAATCCTGCTTAACTGGCACATCCATAAAATTGCCATAACATAACATAGGAGCAGGCTCACATGAAATATGATAAGAAGCGTAATAATCAGAAATAAGCTGGTTTCCTTTCTCAGTCTTTTTTTTTTAAAGGTCTTAGGAGGAGAAACTAGAAGTAAATTGACTAAAGCAATTATTCTCTAATCAAAGTACAATTTATATAAACTATATACATGAGAAACATAAGCTTTGTTTGGTTTGATTGAAAAAGCTCATCTTTTCCTTTCACTGTGATTGCTGTTTGGAAGAGACATGGTATGAGTACAGACTTGGAACACTTGACTTAAAAATAAATACTAATCATGAGCCTAATCTGGCTTTCACAGAGACTAAGCTCCAGCTCCAGAGTGTGCACGTGTAACAGTTTATGTATATGGTGTATGACCTAAACCATAATGGCTTCATAGTAGTAATGTAGATTTATGGATAAGTAGTAAAGTTTATTGAGTTTCTCATTCAGTATTAACTAACTGTGACTAGCATGAAAAGTCGATAACAGCAACAGGTCAATAAGGCTATCTGCAGCTATCAGCTACATTATCCTTAAGGCAGAAAAGTTACTTACAACAGCTAAGAACCACTTTAATCTGCTCATAGCCTGATTGTTTGATAAGCAAGCACTAGAGCTAGATGCTAACCTTATATAAAGCAGTACACCGCATTAGCACATCATCTCTAGAATAATTTCAATAATGGATCTTTATGAGAGCCAAGTCCTGTCACTTAGCCACATGTCCCACAATAACTGAGAAAGGAAATGTTGTGCTGAATTTTCTATTTTTACATTCTGCCATTAACAGACACAAGATAATGTTTTCCTGCTCTATACTTTTTAATAGGAGTAGCCTTCCAGAGGAAAACGTCTTTGCTTTAAGGATTCTCTTTGATATCTCAGGAGATTTAATGAGGATTCTGACTTGGGTTTCATTACGGTATCCATGCCACACAATATTCCGTAGGAGAAATAGGATGAGACAAAAAGGATTTTAGGAAACACAACAGAGAGAAAAGCTCTGCTTGACATTATCTCTTGGTTACAAGGTGAATACTTCACTAATACATGCTCACATGAAAACATAATAAAAAATAACTTATTATTAAGGAGAAATAAGTACACGTGGCTATTTACCTCAAGCATTACTACATCTACAAGTTCAATAATAGTTGCTATGCAGAATATTGGGCACATGGTGTACTTTAAATGCTAGCATGCTTACAAAGGCTAATATACACATTAAATAATAATAAAAAAATAAAAAAAACCTAAATGTTCAGTGATTCACTTTCACAAATCTTTCTGTCCAATTAACCATTCATCCCCTGCAACCAGGTTTGGGTTCTGCTCTACAGTTGTAGCTTGTTAGCCGTAGCAGTAGCTCATTAGCAGCAAACAATTTTTTTTAGTATATTTTCAGCTGTGTCTTCCCGCAAGCTAGTCACTTTTCCAACCCCCATTTGGTTGAGGAAACAATGGATGGAATTCATTCATTTTGAAGAAGAAGGAATGTATGGCAGACACTAGTTTGAGGATTTTTTTTTTACAGACTTGCTGGATTATGTTGCTACCTCAGACACGGCAAATACTCTATTCTGTGGTTATACACCACCAGGGATATTTTCCCCCTCAGTAAGTGTAAGTATGTGGCTCTTGTTAATTGATGTTCCCCATACTTAAGTATCTTCCTAAGCTGCTGTCAGGTTTGTTTACATTAATGGGGGTGTAGAATATCTGAAGCACTACTGGCTGTTGTGTAAATCAGTCAAGCACTTCAACACATCACTGCGTCTTCCTGTTCCAGAAGAAGGAAGAAAAAAAGACCGGCTAATAAACCATTTGTTTGGGACTAGCATGTGAAAAACATACTCTAGCAAAATGAATCCTGTATCTCTCTCCAAATATACATTAGTATGCTTGCAGTAATTTATTTACATGAACTTGACACATTATCATCTCAGCAGATCTGAACACAGTGTGTGGCTGTTGTGTTGAGATGTCTAATAAATCTCAAAAGGCATCGTATGGGAGCTTATCGGCATCTTTGTCTGAGGAGAAAAAGCAGTGAGCGACGGGAAAACCTATACGGACGTCCTCCTTTTATTTCCAGTTAATCTACTGCTGTCTAGGAAAGATAATAAGGAGATCACTTTTTGAATTCTTTTTCCTCCCATGGACTGATATTTTCATACTGGTGTGAATGCTAAACACTGACTTAGTCACACTACTGTGCAACACTGAATGGTTGATGCCTGCTGCGAGCAGCTGAAAGCACCAGTCTCTTCTTTAATGCATTCTCTTCATTCGGAGTGTTTTACAGTTTGCAGTACAGATGAGATTTTGCTCCTCCTCTCCTCTGAACTATAAAACACTCAGATTGAGAGTCAGAACGCGAGAATAAATTAAAGCGTTATGTAATGCCTTTTCAGCTTCCAAGTATTTAAGCTGACAGCCTGACAAAAACACCTACTGAATTCAAAAATTTGCATGTTAGAATTCCGACTAGCATGAAAATATTAGGATGTTTTTCCACGACTGTGCTGCATCTATCTCTCCATCCATCCATCCATCCATCCATCCATCCATCCATGGGGTGGCAGTTCTAGAGAGGAGAGAGTTCAGAAGTCATGCTGGTTTGAGTTGACAAGGCTATGGTAACTCAAATAGCATCTCAGGACACACAACACTTTAATCCTGGAGATGGATGATCTGCAGCAGAACAGCGGAAGACCACATCAGGTCGCTGAATTGTTTTGGTCAGCCTGTGCCCACTTTAGCCTCAGATTCTTGTTCTCGGGCTGCCAGAAGAGGAACTTGATGTGCTGTTATACATCAACCACCCCAATACATGGAAACCAGATCAAAAGCAATAAGACTGTTATATCTAGTGGGCTGTAATTGTGAACAGGAGTGTGTGATCAGTAAGATCGGGAACCTGAAATGACCTGAAACCTGAAATGTGGTTAGTGCTGAGTCCATATTTGCTTTTTAGTTTGTGTTGTACTCTGGGTAATGTGGACAGACACCATTAACACCATTGACACAACATCTATAATGATTCAAAATAAGTATTAAAGAATTTTATCATTTTAAAGCCAGAGGCAATGGTGGCAAGGAAAACCTCCCTGAGACAATATAAGAAAAAAAAAAAAACCTTGAGAGGGACCAGACTCATCTGTGTGGCACTAGAGAGATGCCATTTTAAATAATTTACTTTCTACATCTGTATACAGTCAAGTGGAACAGTGTAAATCAAGACCTTTTGGGCAATTATGAGCAAAGTATGAGCATCGGCATCATTTCTGACAATATAATAACTTTCTCATATACTATTCTATAATAATATATCACAATGTTTTGAGAAATTTCTGATATATTAAGCCCCACTCCTGAGCCTGGGATTTTACTAGGCTGTGGGATCACTGAGCCACAAAAGCATTAATGAGGTCTGACACTGATGTTGCTTGAAGAGCCTGGCACACAGTGTAGACTGCAGTGTGGTTGAGGTCAGGGATCTGTGCAGGAAACTTCAACTTTGGCAAATCTTGTTCTAATGAAGTTTGTTTTGTACACTGGGGCACTGTCATGCTGGAACCAGTTTCAGGTCCAGTAAAGGAAAATGCTATATACAAAGATATTTTATACAATTGTGTGCTTCCGACTTTGTGGGTACAGTTTAGGAAAGACCCATATATTGGTGTGTTGGTCAGTTGTCATGATTTTGGGCATATAGTGTATTCAAGACAAGGAAATAAACAAGTAAAAACATTCAACACTACATTATTCATACCAAGACATGTGCAATACTCTGTACTGAAAGTGTTCAGTTATAATTCCATTGTTTTTCCCCTTGTGTCTCTCTCTCTCTCTCTCTCTCTCTCTCCCAGTTACAGACATTCTTCCCTCTCAGATATTGTTGATATGTCCAGACTGAGTGGAGGCATGAATTTTTTGACAGAAATAATAAATTACTGTTTATTGCACAGAATGGACTGACTGTTCCCTCGCCCCTGATTGTGACCTTTTATAAATCCTTTTCATATATTTATTTGGACAGACATGCCACTGTGGTTCTTTTTGGGGAATGTTATGTAAATGCCTACGTAAATGCAAATGAAGAATCCGTGAATTCCAGGAATTTCAGAGTTGCTTAACCGGAATCATAACATAATGAAGTCATTTGCTTTGCTGAAATATATTTGTTTTTTGAACGTTTATCTGTTATAAAATTGCCTGAAAGAATAAACAGTGGTCAGGGATCATTAATGATTTAAGTGCATGATTTATTACATCATTAATAAAGAAGACAAGGACTCAGTAATGTATAATGGCTATTCCTGTTGTCATTACTAAAAGCTTGCTATTATCTCATTTGTCAGGATAATAGTATCACTAATTACACTTAATCTGTTTTATTCCATTTTCAAGTGATTTTTGCTTAAGTATTTACTGCCCTAGGTCAAATATACAGATGATTTATTCCGACACACACACACACACACACAATTGCCCTCAGTGTCAGACCTGCGTGGTGTGTGCATGCTGAGCCGTTCTGCTGATGTGCAGCTTATTTGTAAAGACGAGTGTCCTGAAATAGGCTGCTGAGGCTGGAATGTGTGTTGGCGAGCTGTCAGAAAACAGAGCACAGTGTGTGTGTGTGTGTGTCTGTGTGTGTATGTTTGAATGTGTGTGAATGTGTCTTTTCACCTCTGTTGCCTGCTGTGTGAAGCTGTAAGTGAAGTGATAAGACTCAGAGGAAAGGAGAGAAAAAATAAAATATGTTGGCCTATTTATCTATCTATCTATCTATCTATCTATCTATCTATCTATCTATCTATCTATCTATCTATCTATCTATCTATCTATCTACAATATATGTCTGTCTCTATCTATCTATCTATCTATCTATCTATCTACAATATATGTCTGTCTCTATCTATCTATCTATCTATCTATCTATCTATCTATCTATCTATCTATCTATCTATCTATCTATCTATCTATCTATCTACAATATATGTCTGTCTCTATCTATCTATCTATCTATCTGTCTGTCTGTCCGTCCGTCCGTCCGTCCGTCCGTCCGTCCGTCCATCTATCTATCTATCTATCTATCTATCTATCTATCTATCTATCTATCTATCTATCTATCTATCTATCTATCTGTCTATCTATCTATCTATCCATCTATCTATCTATGTCAGCCTGCTTGTCTGTCTACCTATGCATCAATCAGTCTGTCCTTGTTTGTGTGTGTGTGTGTGTGTGTCCACCTCATGAAAGCAATTCCATTTTTCACAGTCATATGTTTATAACATTCTTGAATATTTCGTCCTTCCTAGCAGGTTGCTAGCGGGAGATCCTTTTAACTTGGTGAGCCGAGACTCTTCCTCTAAACAGGGAGAGAGTTGAAATGATTGCTATGGGAGAGTTCATGGTCCAGCCTGAACATCCGAAACCTTTTATTGGAAGTAATTGAATTAACTGGCCTCAGGACTTCGCTAAAGTTAATTAGCGCAAGTAATCGTTTTCACCGGCAGCAGCTAATTGCAGAGGGGAAATTAATGAAATCCAATCTAGGGCTGAGATTCTGCCATTTATTCTGAATGTGAAAGTGGAAGTATAGAACGTAAAGTCCTCAGCGCTACCCCTATCTCACGCTAATTCAGAAATTAGAACATGCACAATGCTGCCTGTGTGATTGTTTTACATAAAAAGAAAGTCAGGAAATAGTCTCATTAATCAAATAATGAGATCATATTTATTGAGGCTTACAAAACCTCCAGCTGATACAATAAAACCATCAAACATTAACGATGACTTTATATATATATATTTATATATATATATACACACTACGAAAGGAGGAAACTGTGATGAACCACATTAGGGTTTATCATTTTCATCACCTTCTCTCAGCATGCAGAAACATTTCACAGTGGCTTTGTTATTAAAGTGTTCCTGAAAAATAAATTAATGTTTCATAACATTTTATTTATTTATTTTTGTATACCTGTCCCTTAGCTTCATGGATATTAACATTTGGCAAAAAAAAAAAAAAATAATAATAATATTAATAATTTTGCAGACATTCTAGTTTTTTAAACAAGAAATTCTGGTGCTACTTTTGTGATTTTTCCAATTAAATGCTCTCTAGATAATATTTTATGTCCCACCCCCAGGAGGAGATCTTGCTCTATAGTAGTAACTTGTTAGCAAGCAACATGAGCTGTCTATATAAAATCAGCACTAATATCTGAATTAATATGAACTAATGATAAGTTAAGGCTTGCACTAATCATAATCTAATGAAGAGCAATAACATGGCATGGTTAACTATGACATGAGACTTTTGAATTCATGCATGAATATAAACTACATCAATCACTCTCTATAAGAAATAATATGAATTGAATGCTCATCATTTTACATTGTTTATACAATTCTGAAAAGCTCAGGTGTGAACTCAGTGACTGATTTTATTCAAGGCTTTGAAAATGCCCGCTCAAATCATATGGGAAGAATGATAAGTAATTGTGGAAAAGTTATTCAATTCATTCAAGAGGAAATGATGTAGACGTTTGAAATAAGTAAATTCAGCAGGCTTTTTTTCAGCGTGTCAGTATGTAAAAAAAGAAAACCAAATCCTGACTCTTAAGCCTTTTTTATGTTTAATAAATTTTTTAGAATGTTTCATAAATGCTTTATTAACATTAATAATAATTCCGCCACACCCACATAACCACACACACACCACTGTATGAGAATCACCATTATGGATCAATTACAAAAAACAAAAAAACAAAAAACACTTGTGTTGCTAAAATGTGTGCGCAAACAGAACTGGAGTCCGATCAGCGAGTTGGGGTGATTTAGTTGTATTTGATATGAATATGAATGTGGTGTTATTAAAGCTCCGAGTGCTAACCCTGCCCCTCACCTCAAACTTAACCATTCACACATTATTTAATTCTGACTCATTTACAATCAGGAGAGTGTATCGATGTCAAGGGACAAGCTATCTTCACCCTCAGCTAATCCTCATTCATTCCGCGTCAGTCCCCAAACTCCAGTCTAACACAGCACCAGGGACGCAGCTTTCGCCGTATGGAGAATTAATGCGGGGAAAGAGAGACGAAAAGGACATTTATTTCTCAGTCGGTGTTCTTATTAATGGCAGATTTATTATCTAGCTTGCTCTCAGGAACCTGTTCAGCTGCTGAATAGATGAGGAGAGTAGAGTGGGCAGTTTAGCTCACAACACAGTGTGATCTGAATACAATGCAAATTCCGTCCGGCCATTAATCAATGCCTATAGGAGCGTTCATACAGTATGCACTAGAATACTCCTCCAGAAGAATAAGAAAGCCTTCTCAGGAAAAAAAAAAAAAAACATACTGCGTGTCTTGATATTATGAATTGCTCAGGTAACTGTTATAGAAAAGGAATCAACGTTGTGATGCTGATTATTTTCCATAGCTGCACATCCTGAAGTATTTTTTATTTTTATTTTTGAAAACACGGGAGACTCCGGATCCGTGTGTAGAAGATTTAATAAACGTCGAGCAGACACAATCAAGGGAATCAAAGTCAAGAAGGCAGGCAGAGGTCAGAACACAATATATCTCAAATATCAAAGCCAAAGGGTTATCCAACAAACACATCCAAGAAACAAAGCAAGGGTCAAGGCATATCGAGGAGAACACAATGTGTATACACAATGAATACCACTCAGATGCTACACAATAAATAGTGATTCTGAAAAAATATCTATATATAAAATATCTGAATAATATGCATAAACCATAGCTTTTATATAGTCCAGGGACCTTGTTTACCATTGGCATGTATGCGTAGTTTTGTGAGTAAACCCTATGTAGGCATAGTTTCACATTAAAATGGAATTTTTGCTCATGCTTGAGGCTGTAAGTAGGTATATGTCAGGGGTATATGGAGCTTATATCACATACTGTCTATTATATCAGCATACTTGAAAGAGTAATTACTGATTTCCAGTGCATCTGCTCACAAGATGCAGACTGATGACACAGGCAGAATGTACAGTAAAATCGTATAAAAGGAACACTGAAAGACTGATTTGGATTATGCCTTCTTTGAAGATTTGCAGCTTTGTGGAGGGAGGAATGTGTTTTTAGCAGGACTGGAAACTCTATGCTGAGAGTTAGGAGAGTTCAATTTCTTTCCCAGTGCAGGTACATTTCTCAGAGAAAGTGAAGATGGCCCTGGCATTTCCCAGCCAACTATGAGCTGACAACCAACTTATGATACATCTCAGCTTCGTTCATCTCACTCACACTGCTGAGAAAGTAGCAGAAAGCAGGGGGGGAAAAAATCAGCACTTTGCTGATAACATTTATCAGCGCAACCACCGACAGCCATAACAGAACAGCCAAACCAAACAAGAAGGTGAAGTTCATCATGCTCCATTGATCTTTACCAAATGAGTGTGCTCGAGTACATTGATTTAAAATGGGTGGAATTTATCACTGGTTTGATTGGAACACGTGAAACTAGACCTAATTGTTCTGTTATAGTGTTTCCAGATCCAGTTGTGATTCGAGTCCTCTGGTTTATGTCTTTGTCTTTTGCCCAGTTTACTCAGTTGGCACGTCACCTGACTTCCTGTAATCTGACTTAATCCTGCCACACAGTTTGGATTTGTTTTCCTATTTTAACATAAAAGTTCTTAAATTGCATCTGCCACCATCTCCAACTGCCTGACAGAGTGGTTTTGCAAGTCAGTAGACTGGATCTGTTATCTGATCTAGATTAAAATACTTATACGCTATTATACTGATGTTTTCGATGTAAACAGTAATTATCATACAGTTCAAAATGACAGATTAGAATGGATGAGCAGGTAGTGATAAGTGCAGTACAGGTAAGGTTTACATTTCCATTCAGTAAAGATAACATTTTAAGAGAAAAAAACTATACACTTATAGGTAGTGCTCATAGGGCTACATAACACCTACAGCTACACCTACAAGTCCTTCATGACTTTTCTATAAAATTCCAGTTATAATAATCCAAAAAAATACATTATGTTGTTTGACATCATTATGTTTTTCTGACATAAAGTACTGTAAATATAGTATTCAGGGCTGTATTTACTGTATGCCAGCCTTGAAATTTTCACAACTCGAGCTCATGTCAACAAAATCAATCTTATTCAATTCAGGTGTAATCGAATAACATTAAAACTGAGAAAAACAGCCTTAACATAATAGCGTAAATGCAGCCAAAGATGTTTGATTTACAGCGTTCCTGTCTTTTTTCAAACTCCTACCAGTGAAGACACATATATAATTACATTCACCGATAGCTGTACTTATGTATTTCAACACACGGGAACTGAGGAAGGCTTTGGTGGAATGTGTGTTGTGATGATGTCAGGCAACACACCTTGGCCCAAATCTGTGGAAAATGTAGTAATTTATTAAAAAATATTGTGGAGTATGCTTGTTATTTTTCCTGCAATTGCAAAATAGTGAAATCCTGGAGGGACTGCTTAAACATTACTGAAAAAAAATCAATAGTTACTTGTATCACCTGCCATTAACACATTAACAGCAATTGGGAAAACTACTAGATTGACAGACTTAACAATAAGACACTAATATATAGTCATATTATTATTAAAATCTACACAGCTAGAGGGCAAAAAAAATCTTATAATCCAGAAAAGATGTGCAATCAAATATACACTATGTGAGGCAATAAGATGTTGTGGTAAACCTGATCCTTCAGGCAGTAAATAGACTTATAATGCTTTTTCATATTTTAAATGGTTGCAGTAGAGCTCACACTAACCTGCCAGGAAGCAATTTTCAAACCTTCACCTTTTTGTAAAGAATGTATTCATGCCAAAAGAAAATTTAACACTTAAATGTAAAAATCATGAGGTGGATAAACAGCATGAAGAATAATACTGAATAACATCTGGGCTGCAACCCACAGATTTACAGCTGCAAGCTTTTGGATGGAAAGCTCAGTGCAGATCAGTGAGTAGCACAGGACTGACAACTGCTACAACTCCCACAATTCCTACTGCAGCCATTTTGTCACAAGTACTTCTTGAACATGAACTTACTGATAGAACTGATATTCACTCACTTCATGTTAAACTACACTGAAAAACATGATCGCCCCTTTTGGTTATGTGAAATTATTTTTTCTCTTTAGCTGCAATCATCATGACAGGATTTGTATACTGAAGTCAAGTTTAGAAATTTCAAAATATTGAACTTGAAATAATCCATTGTCTTGACCACTTGTGGTTCAAATAAAACAGAGTTTTGATGCATGCCTTGCTTGTGTTTCTAGTATATAAAAATCTGACTAATTTATATTTTACTTTTATGTGAAATCGTTTATCAATAGTCAACTGCAGCCATTGTTTCTGGGCTTTACATTTTCTACTATATATAGTTCTGAAAACTACAGGCTTTCCTTAACATACTGCTGTCTGTCTTATTTTTAGATATCCCAGTCTTCTATCTCATCAAAATGTCAATATGTGATTATGGCCAAAAATGAAATTCCCATTTTATATGCAGCCTCAAAATCCTGTTCTTAGTTGACCGGAGTGGGACCTCTGCTGTTGTAGATTAGCCATCCTAAGGTCTCACAATGAGATGCTTTCCGCTTGAGAGGGATGTGGTAGCTTAGTACTTAAAGTCTTGCCCTACTGATTGGAGGGTTGTGCGTTTGAATCCCAGGTTCACCAAGCTGCCAATGCTGGGCCCCTTAGCAAGGCCTTTAACCCTGAATTGCTCAGTATAAAACATGAGATAAATTGGAAGTCACTCTGGATAGGGACAAAAAGAAGTATATTTAATTCACCCCAGATGTAAAACATGGCAATTTGAGTCACTGTATATCTTCTTCTCCAGTCTAACCATTCTTTTCTGACCTCTCTCTTCAAGAAAGCATTTCATACAAACTCTAGAGACTGCTGTGACTGAAAATCCTAGAAGATCAACAGTTTCTGAAATACTAAAACCAGTCCATCTGGCACCAACAAACATAGCACCATCACAATCCCCAGGATCACATATTCCTCTGTTCTGATATCTGATATGATTTCCTAAACTTCTTGCACATGAATCATAGCTGACGGGACAATCGCATGACTTCAACAGGTGTTCCTATTGTAGTGGTCAGTGTGTATATTGTAATATTTAAAAAGTAAAATCATTAATAAATTGTAATGAAGTTTGTTCTAATTGTCATGCTTGTCAAAGTTTCAGGTATCATTACCTATATTGTCAGAAATAACACTATACCACTTATTAACTATATCACTTATTATCACTTATTAACAATATCACTTATTAGATCATATTTATTGGTTTCACTGACAAACAAAAAGGTTTTCCACAAATGCATAGAACATTTTTTGACACTTTCTAATAATACCGTTTGTTAATTCACTACATTTTATTCCATACGCATATGCAAAGTCAGGATCCAATGAGAGATAAATTACATGTACATGATTTTGAATTGAATAATATTTACTTATTATTTATTTACACTTTTATTTTTATGGGAAAAATGGCATTAAGACTGGGATAAAATGAGCAGACTATCTAGCACCTTGGTATTGTCACATCATCACGTCACAGACTTTATTTGCAAAGTGTATGATCAGTTCTCTCACGTCTGTGACATTTACCAAGCCTGATTTTTTCTGCTCATGTTTGCCTAGTGTTTGAAATAAGTATATTTTCTGTTCTTGACCTCAATTGTGCCTATAGCCTGCATGGAATCAGTTAGTACCCTGATCGACCCGTGTCTGTTTTTGACCCTGCTTTCCATCTAACGTCTGTTGAATTGTTTGCTAATTCCCCTCTTGTTTGTAATTTTTTACACTACTCCTATTTTTGTGTTGTTCTGTATAAATGGCCTGTATTTACATCCAAACTCCAAGTGTCTGTGTTTCTGACAGGTATCCTGTGTAATATACTATACATTTATATTTAAGGCTTGCATTCCAGCCAAAAAATATATATATAATCTAATGCTGGGTTTATTAACTGCACTTCTTCTGCCTTGTACAAGAATATCTCTTTGAACTTCTACCTCTATCCTCATTAAAGGCTTAGTAATTAGCTGACCAGTTGAAACTGGTGGTTTTCAGTAGATAAAAATTCTTAAATGTACGGATGCAGTCAAATGTATAATATAAAGACATGACCATTTCACTCATTTTAGACCTTTCTTATATCCTGAGGTGTTCTCGTGTCATATTAATCCATGTGTAAATGTAAATCCATGTGTTTTTGTAACTGGAACGTTCAACAGCATCTTCTTTTTAACCTTGCTTTCAAAGAACAGAATTCATGAACCTGGCACAGCTTTGGATCGACTCAACATAATTTTCCTGTCTCCAGTCTGCTCCTCTGATCTGAACTTTATTTCTTAATGCTGCCAGGGTATCTAGTAGAGAACAGGAGCCACAGTAGATTATGATATCAGGCCTCTCCTCAATCGATACAAGTGTGAACTCTAAAGGTAGAACTGCATTTCAGACAACCTGGCAGACACACACAGGGCAAAAACACTGATGTCACAGTGCACTGTGTTTCAGCATGATAACGAAAAAACTTCAACTGCCTAAAGGATAAGCTTTATATAGCATCATAAATATATAATATGACCACTACTGCTACTTTTACTACGACTAGTAATAACAATAATAATAAAACATTATTTATATAGCCCCCCAATAAAGGTATAAATCAGGCAGATGTGTGTATTTCTATTTTTCAAACATTTACAGTGTGAGTAGAGGAAATATTTGAGTGTGGTGTTTCCATATCAGATAGAAAGATGGCTAGAGACTTGTATCAACAGAAGAAAACTCCTACACAAAAGATCCATTTGCAACAACACTCTAATATTCACAGAAATCCTTTGAGTCTACTCAGTCTTTTCATTCAATGTGGCTATATTTGTATGTATAGATGCTCAGAACACACCTGGTCATTGTTGCCAAATAGGCAGGTTTGAGTATTTCAAACCCTGATGATCTTCTGGGATTTTCACACACAACAGTCTCAGATTTTGCATGAAACAAACAAAAAAAAATTGCCATGAGCAGCAGTTATGCGAGTTGAAGCACTTTCTTGCTGAAAGATGTTTGAGAAAAATGACCGGGTATCTACAGCAACTCAATTAACCAATGTTTACAACCATGGTGAGAAGAAATTTCACTGAATTTACTAATAAAATAATATTTATTAATAAAATAATTTGTTTGTCAGGGTAAAGTTTCCATAAAAGGCTGTCAGTGCCTTAACTTAACTTCCGCCTTACTTTTAAGTCTGTTGTCCTTCACTTATTTGAGCTTATATGTGAGTAGACATTATAGTAAGTTATAAAAGATATGTAAATACTGTATATAAACTTAACGTGTTACTGCTATTTAAACTTTTACCCTGTGAGAAAATCAATATTTCACATTGTCTCTTCTCAAGCATTTCTCCTGTTTCTTACTCTCTCCCTTACATATTACAAATAAAAGTCAGTCCAAGCCAAAGCAACAATTACAAACCATCTGATAGACCCTTTTCTGAACAAAGCGCTATGTGCACCCTTATGCATCCAGAACATGACCTCAAAGATGAAAAATCAGCAGAAGAAAATCGTTATATCATTATATCGTTATATCATTATAATCCTTCCACACTGAGACCTCGTGGCTGTAAGATTAAAAATTGCAGTCTCCAGATGATAGATAGGGTGAACACTGTCATGTTGTGGCACTCATGAGCCCCAGTCCTGGGTCCTGGGTTGTACTTGATACATGACTAAATATATATATATATATATATATATATATATATATATATATATATATATACACAGCTCTAACTTATATAGCATATATATATATTCAGGCACATACAGTAACTGCTTCTACACAAAAACATTACTGACTGGGTCTTGCCTGGGTCAGTGCGTGGAAGTGTGTATGATGGGAAATGCAGAGAGCCAATCAGATTGCAAACTTATTGTTCCTGAAACTCAGAACCATGGCCAATTAATATCATTACGGCATATGGGTCCTTATCCTATCACCAGAGCATTTGAGCTCGAGATTAGCCCTAGAAAGTAGGTACTACAGACTACCCTGTTTATGGATTGTTCAGTTCCTTCACATCTGGAAGAAGGTTACAACACATTTGGGCAGATTCGTCCTGATTCATGAACCGCTACTTCCATTAGGCCATCAAACCAATTAACTCATCTGCCGGAGGGCTCTTCAGACTGGATTAAAATCAAAGCTGTTCTCTTCATCTTTCATCTTCCTCATTCTACTCAGCCTCTTTACATGTGACACACTGCATTTTGCTCATGTGCACCAAGAAGTTTTTTCAATTGTGCACATATGCAGAGGCTAAGGGGTAAGCATACAAAGATCACACAAACAATCACTGCAAACAAATCATTACAAATTGTTACTAGAAATTCTGCTAGGTGTTTATGTAATATTATGTGTTATTCTGTCTCTTTTGCTGTTGTTCTACCCTCAGTGTTTGCAAAGCTTATTGTATAGTATAGCGAAAACCTTTATGTTTGTTGTACTATACAATATTATTATTATTGTATTATTATACCTTGTTTTCTTGTCACTTTCTCTTTTTTATGATTCTAGAGAGCTATATCTTGGTTCTCAATCAGTTTATGGTACATACATGAACACCTTGGTAAAGAAACATTTTTTTGCTTAAGAAGATTTTAATGTAAAAGAACCAGGGGCAGTTAGATAGAATTAATGTAAGGGAAGCAGGGGCAGTTAGATAGAATTAATGTACGGGAAGCAGGGGCAGTTAGATAGAATTAATTTAAGGGAAGCAAGGGCAGTTAGATAGAATTAGAAAGTCTTTCATTTTCATGGATCCAAGAGTCCAGCAAAAAAAAGCAAAAAAAAAAGCCATAAACCAGAGACAACAACCAAGAACCATGGGTTAGGTAACAAGAAGTACAAAGAAATATGGACCAAAAAGAACAAGATAAAAACAAGGACAAGGAGACAAGAACCAAAAAAACAGGTGCTTAGAAACAAGGACCACAAAATTAGAATTGAAAAAAGAGAGCTTGGAAACAAAGGCTAAGAAAGACAGAGTGGCCAACAAGGACTGAGCAACAAAGGTCAAGAAACAATAACCAGGAATGAAAGACTGAAAAACACAGGTTGGGAAATAAATGCCGAGATACAAGAGCCGAGCACAATGGACCAAGTACCAAAGACTGAGAAACCCCCAAAAAATCAAGGACAAGGCTAACATTTTACTGGAAAATTAAAAACCTAGAGACCAAGGAAACAAGGAACAAGCAAACACACCTTTATGTTAACAACAGAACAAGACACAGACAAATTCCACCATATGCAGGTTAGACTAGTACAATATACAAGAAATGTAAACAGAGGGGAAAAAAGACAATGGAACAAGTACCAGAAAACAAAGAGCAGCAAACAAGGACTGAAAAACAAAGGCAAGAAACAAGGACAGTCTAACAAAGACTGAGAAACACAGACCGGGAAATGAGGACTGAGATACAAAAAAGTCAAGCTCCATTGACAAGAAACAAGGACCAAGTAACACAGATTGGAAAACATGGACTAAAAAACAAGGACAAGTTTGAGAAGTCACTAGAAAACCTAGAAACATGGAAAGCAAGAAAACATGGAACAAGCTATCAGACTTCATGTGTACAAAGAATATACTGTATTAACTAAAACTAGGAAAAAGGTACAGATGTGATGATATACACATACGCCTAATTATTAGGAACAGGTGCTGACAATGATCAGGAGCATGGAACTTGCAGAACTGGAGCAGGAATGAGCCAATTTGTCTGAGATACAAGAGCTGCGATCCAGGGACCAAGTAACAAGGACTGAGAAACCCAGAATTGGAAGCAGAGGCTAAAAAAGGATATAGTTAACAAGCTGCAGGAAAATGAGAAACTTATGTACCAATAACAAGCATTCACACTTCAGAAATGCTGGACCAAAATTTGTTAAGAACACTACTTGTGTTATGTAACACTTTGATTGTCTCTAGATGCCACAAGATACAAGACACAATTTCGAGTGACACTTATAATTATATTATATTATATTATATTATATTATATTATATTATATTATATTATATTATATTATATTATATTATATTATATTAGATTAGATTAGATTAGATTAGATTACATTACATTACATTACATTACATTACATTACCAGACCGTTAAAACAGCATAGGACCCTCACAATTTAGCATTGGAGTACACTCGCACAGTTATCAATCAAAAATACACCAAAAGTCCACAGTTTCCTTCCCAACATTAGTCTACAATGATTTGCATATTCATTAATATTAACTGACATGACCTGGAAGCCCTGCCCCTTTCCTCCATGTCATATGCTATAGACTGGTTGAAGTCACTAAATGCAAAATGTTTTGAGTCTTTTTATTATTGTGAAATAAAATCTATCATCAGGTCAGTTCATTGTATTTATAAGGGATTCCATAAATACATTTTTTGACAAAATATTTTCGCAAAATATTCAGACTTCCTTCTGAGTGCAATCACACAGTACAGTAAATTATTCAACCACTTATTCTGGAGAGAAACACAAGAAATCTTGAGTACATAACAGAAATCTTAAGCATGCCTACTCTGTAACACACATGCACAATAAGGGGAGTTGAATCCTACTGAGGAGGCTGAAATTCTGCAAGCAATGCCCAACTGGTTATGCTGGGAATAGTATTCCATAGCTATGGACAATTACATTGTTTATCATTATATATTTTACCAATAATGGTAAATCACAAACAGGGAAAAAATCAACTCTGTACAGAACAACAGAATAACACACATTTGAGACAAAATACACATAACCCTAACTGACAGGAACAGATGTTAATGGTGATAAGGAGCATGGACTGGAGCAGAAGTAAGACAAAGCAGGGACTACTAATTAGCAAATGATCCAAGTTCATCTTATTTTCTTTGCGCATGCTCGATGATAACAACCTACTGTAACTCTAAGCTGTGGGAGACCAGTAATTTGCATAATCTTTACAAGTCTACACGGTCGCTGTCTCTCCCATATGGGACTTCCACAAAGTCCCATGTTGACAGGGAGGATGTCCAAATGATTTCCCCAAAGGTGTTAAATGTTTACATGGCTACCCACAGGGTTACAAGATGCTTAACTCAGCAGGGGGAAAAATGACAAGGTGCAAATAGCAGCCACACAATAAAAGCAAAAAAAAACCCTGTACAGTTCACTAATATATACTCCTTGAGAGGAAACTGCTGAGTCCAAATAGTTGGGAGGAATATATAAACAGTGATGAATGAGTAGAGACCAAAAAACTATGGCTGTACTTTCCTATATAAGAGAACAAGTCTATTTCAGGTGCATTCTCCTCTTTTCCACATGTAATCGAATTGTCTTTATGACTTGGCGTAACTGTCATCTTATATAAATCCGAAATTACTACAAACATCAGAATGTACACCGCCCTGTTAAGTCCTGCCTATTTTTCGTTTTTATTTAAGCTGCCTGTATTCCACTCCCGACTGCAACACACCTTTTTTTTTCCCAGACTCTGCAACACATTTTTTTTCTCGCTTCATAGACTCTCTGAATGCCAGTGTAATTTTGTCGTGCACAAAGCCGCAGCGGCAGCATCTGAGGCTGACCTGATGTCTCTGAGGCTTATAGGAAAAGAGAAAATGAGAAAAAGCCTACTGGTTTTCACACCTGGATCAATGAGAGATCCTCCAAATGCAGCCTGAAGAGATGATTTCTGGAAAAAAAAGGGAGAGAAAAGACAAAACTGTATGACTTCACTAATGGATGGATTATGATTTAAAATAAAAGGAAAGCAGACCTTTGTTGGATGTCTGCTCGATTTAAGTAAAAGGTTATAAAGCTTTTGGGATAAATTGAAAGATTTCACATTTTTCGGGAATTTCTATATTTCCGTAAGGCTGCTTGTCCATTGTTAAAAGTGCTTAACTGAAGCTTTAATTAAAATCTTTGCATATGAGTGTGGAGTAGTTCCTCATTATTTTTAACTTCCCCACATTCACATATAGGCCTAAAAACCAATTAGTCATTTTAGTGTATGTCCTGTTCCCTACCTACGCAAGGTCTCATTGCTTTTTGACAACAATTAGTTTTAATCTGCCTGCTATTCATCAGCAAAGTGTCCATGAAACACAATTTTTGAAGGAGCTCGAATGTCAATGTCTATTCCGTGAGCACTTCCTGATGATATACTTACTTATATACAGCTCACAGCTTACGTGAACTTGGCATGATGGTGTGTTGGTCTCTTTTGAGAATCCCCATGGCTAAATATTTGTCTGAATCAAGCGCTTTTTAAAGAAAAGAAATAACTCTATTTATACGGTAATATGTAAGCAGCGCACCTGGAAGGAATTTTGTGATTGGGAGAGACAGCGCTGAAAATGGTTGACTCCCTGATCGGTGCTGTGGCTACTGAACTAGGGAGTTGATTGGGATGCAGCCCTGGTCTTTATTTTCTTGTTGGATTTTTCTATGCTGTCATGTAAGGGTTTAGATTGCTTCACATAGCAAGCATCAACTGTACAGCCTAAGGAGTGCTTATAATACACAGGTTAGGATGATAAAAATGGGTTGTAGTATATATTTTATGCATGTAAAATTAGACCTACTTGTTTTTAAGAACCTTTCCAGAATAAACCCTTTGTTCCATAAAGAACATTTTTGTAGTCTAAAGAACCTTTTATTTAAAGAACCAAAGATGTTAAAGGTTCTTCATAGAAACATACACCCTAATAAAGAAGCACTGAATAACCTTTATGTTTACGCCTGTATATTATTGTCCACATAAAACTTTAGACCTCCTACCTGAGTCAGTCAAATATGTGCTGAGAAAGAAGTAATTAATTCATCTTCAAGAAGACTGATACTATTTTAATTTTGTCTAATTTATACATAGATCTCTATTTGTTAGCTACTTTGGCATCAGAGCTCCTTTTCAAAGAAGTAAACACATTGGTACACAGTAACACAACGTACACAGACACAATAAACACAGGGTCACGCATCCATTTTAAACCACGCACCATATACCGAACTCCACACATCTGAAGTAATTAACAGAATCATTAGGGTGATAAAGATCGATATTAAAATGAGTAACCAGGGCAATTTATCAGAGGAAAAAAAAAGTTTTTTTGGCATGATTTTAACACTGGGTTCAATCACTGTCAGTGCGTTTAAAAATGCAGTAAAAATAAGCTTTCCATTCTTGTTATAATTAAACTGTAAAATAAAATTAGCTACCAGCATTAATAAAACATTTAAACATGATTAAAATGAACAGTTATGGAATAACTCAGTTAAGGAGTGTGAAAATTTTCATCTTACTTTCATTCATTAATTCATCAGTACATTACCGAACATATTTCAGTGCAGGTGTTTTCCGACCTTTTTCACAAATTATTATAAATAGAAAACTGATATAAACAGGTATAAACCCAAGTCTAACATTTTAGACTATATAAAAGCTCAGTACTGGGTTCTCCAGCAAGATGAAGTAGCCAAGACGAGCATTTTTAGAGTAAACACAGCTGTGATTAAGGGCCATTTACTGTATTGACACGTCTATCGATTGCCTCGTACTGCATTACACCTAAAACCAATCGATGCTGCTCTCACACTGACTCGAACACGCTGCACAGTCCAACATGTGTTCTGTGCTAATTTATTGACACCTTATCACCGATCAATAATTTGAAATCTTTACAGTCAAGTCTGAATCCATGAACTGTTAAGGGCTTTTCACACTGTGCTTAACCCCGGGTTATAAACCCTGTTTTGGATCCCGGGTTAAGGAACATTTCACACTTGTAATTTATACGCAGGATTAGCACCAGTTTTACACGGGGTCACGAAACCCTGCTATGAAGTGCTTTTGTGGTGTGAATCCCACATTGTGATGCCAAACATGCGCAGTGTGGAATGATGCAGTGTTACGGCTAGATGCTTAGTAACAGACACACGATAAGAATGATGGGTGCATGCCTCATATCACGTGCTTTGTACAGCTACAGTAAACAGTAGTGTTTGAAAGGGGAAAAAATGTAAAAAGTCAAACGGTGATGGAAAACATGGTCAACCCGAGTGAAGAGAGGAGTTTTATGGTCAGAAAAGTGTATTCAGGACAAACTTGATGGCACAGTCAGAAATAACCGAGTATTTAAGAAACTGACTGAAAAAGCGAAAGCTGGATATCAGAAAACAAAAAGAGACAAACTTAAAAAGGATAAAGAAGGCTAAAGATAACAATACCTGCTTGGGTGCAGAACGGCAGACCTGTATTTATTTATTTATTTATTTATTCATTCATTTATTTATTTATCAGCCCCAATTCATAAAGGTCTTCCAAGTATCAAGCCATTTTTCTTTGCTGTACCAAAAGCGTGAGACAGGTCATTATTTAAAGCAGTTACGCGCTGTATTAATCCAATCATGTTTGTTGACAGTGCAAATATGCAAATAAGAACCCTAACTCAGGGTTAAGTAATGTAGAGTGTGAAACGTCAGATTACGAAGAGCCGGGATTCATTGTTAAACCCGAGTAAAGAATTGTAAGCAGTGTGAAACATGAAACAAGATAACCCAGTGACCCAGGGTTAACTATTTCAAGTGTGAAAAGCCCTTTAGGGTCCATCTGTCTACATTAATATGAGTCCAAAATGTTCTTCTAACTGAAAACAGTCAGGAAGTGAAAACCTGAACAAAAGCAAAGGGGTTTAAAAAGCCCAGAATTTATTCTTTATCCTAGTTTTAGGTCAAAGGACTTCTTTAGCATAACACAAATAAGACTCACATTGAATTAATTCTACAGTAAGATTCCTGTTTCCCGGAACAAAATAAATAAATAAATAAAACTAATTACTCTTCTGGCACTGTATCTTTGGGGAAGTGGACTGTTAACACTCGTTCATCTCAAACCCGCAGTTGTCACTAAATAATTGCTTGGAGATGTTCCCAGCTGCCCAACACATTTCCTTTTCTCTCTCCTGTTTTTTTTTTTTTTTTTTTTAAATGAGAAAAGCAGGTCTGCGACAATATTCTGCAGCAACACACTGTTGAAATCATCTCTCTGGTTATTTAGAGATGGATAGAAAGGGTCTAATGATGCTCTCACATTTACGGGTTTCATTTCCAGTTAATGAAGCTGTCTTACACCTGATCAAATTAGCGATACCCCGGCATCCGGCCACTAATTTACACTTGCAAATGCGAAGGAATAAGGTTGGAAAAGTTAGTGGCTTGTAAACGTTCTGTTGATTTTGACCTGACCAGAACGTAAGAATTGAATTTGACATGCTGTAGCAGAGTGAGAGTTCATTACCTCGCCCCCACAATCAGCTCGTTCTGCCCAGGGTCGAAGGTCAGCTGTGAGTAATCCACCGTGCCCTCAGCTCTAAAACGATGGAGCCACGGCTCAATTTCTGTAACAGAAGAGGAGACAAGTCAGTGTGTGTGTGTGTGTGTGTGTGTGATTTCTAGCTGTGTGTCACTGACTCTACGCCACATCTCATATTAACCTTAGTCACTAACATCAAAGTTTCACAACTGATAGACATCAAGTTTAATGGTCATGCCAATTTCAAGCCTGTCAATCTTCATTTCCTTTTTTTCCCCAAATCCGTCTAGATTTGATCAGTTTTAACAGCATGCCTGATATTTTTTACTGACACATCTAATGCAATATCACGCAACAGTCGTAAGACTGCAGAAGTCAGGCAGAGAGATCAATAAGGGCAAATTACCAGAGAGAGAAGGGGGAAACTTTCATTAAGCTTGATTGCCATTTATCACCATGTGTCGTTTAGTCTATATGAGTCTAATGATGTCTAGATTGCTTTTTTCTTCTTCTTTTTTTTTTAATACCGAACCAGGCAGATTCACATATCAGGTGTGAAGGTGATAAATCGAGTTTCTAAATCATGATTACTTGATTAACAGGGGGTAAATGATTCATTTGCAGTTATCATCTAAAGCTGAAGTCATTGCAAGAGCTTCATTCACACCTACCTCTTACACGGAGCCTAAACCTACACAAGTACAGCTTTTGGTTTTATTAACAAAAGACAGAGGTGAAGTGGATCAGAATTCCTCATAATTTCATCATTATTCAAACTGATTTTAATGAATTGAATTCGAAAGTGAGTTTGATTTTGCACTGCACTTTTAATAATAGACATTGTCCCAGTGCATCTTCACTTCAATTCCTGAAAGAAATCCGGATGGAAATTTTGATCCCTAATAAGAAGCCGGAGGAGTAGAAAGGAAAAACCCTAAGAGGAAGAAATGCCGTGGAGTAGAAGAGGTGAGCTCAAAATGAAAATTCAGTTCAATGGACAAAAACTGTAATCAGCAGTCATGCAGGGGTCAATCGATGAGATATCTAGAACAATACATGGCAATCCATCAACCTCACAAACAAAACAAACTTCAAATTGGTAAAAGTAACAGCAAAGTGAGTGTGTGAGTGAGCTGGCTTAGGTGTAGAGATACACTGGCTCCTGGACTGGTGGTTGATTTGGAGGAATCTCATCGTGGAACCCATTGTCTTCTAGTTGAGGATAGTTGGATTTTAAGTAATTGCACTTTAGAGTTATTGATGAGTAAAGACAAACAGGACTGAAATGATGTTTAGTGTATGAGATGAGTACAGGATGATTATGGCTGCAGTTCTTAAGCCGGTCCCTCTCAGGATTTTTTCTTGAACAGAAAATTCTGTAATATTCAGAGGAGCTTGCAATTTTTCTAAATTCTAAAATTAAGATTTTTCACAGATTTGGTTCGAAGTGTCATGTGACATCCCACCAGGACTGTTAAGCACAAATCTACAATATCCAGTGAGATTATCCACTGAAGAAAAGAGTAAGACTTGGGTATAAACTGATTTGAGGAAGTAGTAGAGCATGATGATGAATCAGACAGGTTCAGAGATTAAGGAAAGCCCCAGCAGAGGAAGTGTGTCAGATTCTGGCAAGAGCATCATATCAGACAGCTGAAACAGACCTACAGCTCAGCTTCTTCTTCTATGATCTACTATATAACACAAATCTTCTACAATTATTGGTCATATGCCATTTGTGATTTTTTATTCACGTGTTCAGCTCCTATGTGACCTTTGAATGTCACTTTATGAGTTAGACTGACACTTTACAGACATGAATCATAGAACTTTCCATTGTAGCTCCGCCCCCAAACTTTAGGGTCACTCACTTAGAAAAGGTTTCAATAACTAAATGAGCTGAGATCATGATTGGCACTGGGACAACACTATTGGAACATGGTAAAGGTTTAAATTAGGCTGTGTAGTTTTTAATGAATACCACACCGGCTAAAGTAAGGTTTCAAGCAGGTTTTACGTTTCATGGATTTGTTATTTTTGTGGAAAGAAAGCACATTTGCTCATTTGATAGAATTCATATCAATTTATTTACTAGAACACTGCATATCTTGAGACAATACTTGTACAATGTTTATTCCTCATGATGCTCTGAGTCAGTTTAACATTGAGAAATGGGAACAATTAATTTTACAGTTTGACATTCAGAATATTTGTAGAAATTCAGTGCAAAGTCAGCCTTTTATTAGTTACATGGATGTTAAATGTTCTTTTCTTTTTGAACAGGGTGTTTGTATAGAGATTTATATAGATCTAATATAATAACAGTTTGTGTAAATGACCAAAATTCAGAAAGTTCCTTTTAAACACATGGTCCAATAAACAGGCAAAAGGTTAAGCGATCGGCAAACATCGATACCAGGGCAAAATACAAAATCACGAACTAGCAACACAGCAAAAAATGAACAGAATAACGTGCAAAAATCAAGTCTTGGCAAGTTAAGTGCTATGTTTCTGCAATGTAGATGTGGAAATGGTGTTTTTCGAAATAGTGTGTGGGAATGATATGTTCAAGTGTGTGTGATTAGAAGCTTAATGTGACTGTGAGCATTGCATAGTCTGTCTGGGAAGTGTAGTCCATGGTGGCTATGCTGTAATTACGATGTTAGGGGGAGTCTCCTGGGATAGGCTAAGGGAAACCCATGACTCAGTAGGATAAGACGTGAACAGAAAGGATGGATGGATGGATGGGTAATTAAAGCTAAATTTCATTCTGGTGTATATGTTATGTCATTTGTCATTTTTATTTGTAAAAAAGGCTGGTAAACTGTGGTTGTACCTTTTGTGTCCTTTTAGTATGCATTATTTAAGTTTATGGTCAATTTAGTTTTAGATTTACAATTAATACAAATTATTTACAAATAATTAATTATGTTCTAAATTTTCCATATGTCCAACATCCATATGTCTAGATGGAAATACTAATATTAAAATGCAGTATATAAAGCAATAATGCCAAAAACAATTAAAGGTATAGTTTGTCCGGGTTTCTGTGAGCGTAGGCATGTTTCAGGCTCTGTCAGCTCTTGACATCTACGAAAACAGAAGGTTGTAAGCAGATCCCGTGCTGTACTGCGAACCGTGATATTGTGTTAGACAGTTATCACGCAATGAATTCATTTCATCCTGGATTTCTGCCTGCAGCTGTAAAACAAGAAGTTTGCTTTTCATGGTTCTGGTTCAACACCGAAACTAGTTAAACAGTCCAAGGTCTTTTGCATGCAAAAATCTTCCTGCTGTTTCCTTTGAGATTTGCTGTGTATCGAATCCTCTCACCTGGACGTCAGTGAGTTGATTCAGTTTGGAAGCGGGTTTGAAATATCAGTCATTCCTCTGGCTGAGTCAAACCAGAAGCCTTTTATTTCTCGCCTTGTGTGTTTGCCCTTTTTATCCAACTGTAAATTTACTTTGGAAACTAAAGTTTTAATAGCCTTCGAACCAAAATTACAGAGGGAGGAGAGCCTAAGGCAAGCCTATAAATCAGGCACGACAAGCCACTCCAAAGCCATAAACAAGTGGGCAATAAAAATGCAATCTTTGGGGGGGAATTTAAATGGAGTAAGTAGTTATTAAAAAGCTTATGTAATGACTTATTTTACCACTTTAAAAAAAAAACAAAAAAAAACAGAAAGCCAGAAAAAGCAGGTCCTATGAGATGCGAGATGACAAAGAAATGACCAAATACATTCCTTAAACTGTGCCCACTGGGAATAAAAACATATTTTGAGTGATTCTGCAGATGGAAATGAACTATGACAGACACTCCGGATTACACGCGGCAGCGGCATATTTAAGTAAACCATAAAAAATCTCACCCTAAGGGCCAATTAAAGTTTCGCAAATGCTGATGTTACTAATAGCTGCTTTGAAACTGATACGGCAGTTTCCCTTTCTCTCAGTCTGTTACGCGTCTTTTAAAAGTGACAGCGGCAAAAATATGTTTATTAGCAGCTTTTTCCGATCAAGTGCCAGAAAATTTATGGAAGGGTTTCCAAAAAGCAAAGAAGCAAAAAGAAGAAGCTTCAAAAGCAAAAAGCTGCCTTTTAAAGCACAAAAAAAATAGCCTTGGCCATTAAAGACAGAGAAGGAAAGCTCAGAATTTATTCTTCTTTTTTGCACTTCACAGATATAAACCTTTAAAAGGCACGTCTGTGCAAACTCTGTTCACGCAGGTCAGGATGAGAGAGAAAGAGACCATCTGTTTTCCAACCCTGTCATCAACAACACTAGAGTCACTCTTTTTAACTCTCCTCCCCCTTCTCCAAAAAAAAAGCAGCTGTCTGGATTTTGAAGTAGATTGAATCTTAACAGCTTTGCACACATATACACCACGAGACACCATTGCCTGTCATTTAACCCTTATGTTTATTCTAAAGTGACTTACAGCTGAAGGCGTAACCTGTGGCTTTTAGAAATTTTGAGGTTCCTAAGAAAAGACTTTGCCTTGACCCCCCCCCCACTAAACACCATCTACCCCACCACAAGGCCATTCACTGCTCCGCTAACATAATATCTCTACCTAATTTTACTTAAACCATTCTTTAAAATATATCATAATAACAATCTTTATTCCATTTATACCACGGTGCTGTTGAATTCTCACATCTGGCTGATCAGAAGGTGTTCATTATTTTTCTATTATAGCAGCCCTGACCTACTGTAATTTTAATCGCATGTTCATGTTAATGCACTTGTTCAAATAAATGACTGTTTCTAAAGTAACAGGTCATTAAAAGGAACTTATATGGTTGACACTCCACATAATATACACTGATCAGCCATAACATTAAATCCACTGACAGGTGAAGTGAGTAACATTGATTATCTTATTACAGTGGCAAGAGGACAGAAATATTGATATATTAAGTGAACAGTTAGTTCTCCAAGTTGATGTGTTAGAAATAGGATAAATGTGTAGGTGTAAGGACTGTGTGACTAGAATTGTGGATGATTAGATGACTGGGTCTCTAAAATAGCAGGTCATGTGGGGTGTTCCCAGTATGCAGTGGTCATTGCTGACCAAATGCAGTGCTAAAACAGACAACCGTTGAACCGGTGACTGGATCATGGGCTCATTGAGGTGTGTGAGGAGCAAAGGTGAGCCTGTCTGATCCGAATCCCACGGAAGAACTACCGTAGCACAAATTGATGAAAGGTTTTGGCTATGATAGAAAGGTGTAAGAACGCATAGTGAATAACAGCTTGATAAGTTCTGGCCTGTGTAGCTGCAGACCGGTCAGAGTGCAAATGCTGACCCTTGTACATCACCAAAAGTGCTTACAGTGGGCACATAAGCATAAAGAACTGGGATGGCCAGGTGTGTGTGGATCACTTATTTAGGGAGTTGATTGCACTATGGGAAAAGGCAAGCCAGTGTGCTGTTCTGAGCCTTGTTCTGCTGGGAAATCTTAGGTCCTGGCATTCATGTGGATGTGGATGTTACTTTGAAACCTACCTAAACCTTGTTGCAGACACAAGAACACTCCTTCATGGCAACAGTATTCCCTAACGGCCGTGGCCTCTTTCAGCAGGATAATGCACCCTGCTATACTGCAAGAATTGTTCAAAAATAGTTTGAGAGACAGGCTTGTGGCCTCCAAATTCCCCAGATCTCAATCTGATTGAGTATGTTCTGGACAAACAAGTCTAATCCATGGAGATCCCACCTCACAACTTACAGGACTTAAAGGATCTGCTGCTAACATTTTTGGTGCCAGATACCACAGCACACACCTTCAGGGATCTAGTGGAGTCCATGCCTCGATGGCTCAGTGCTATTTTGGTGAAACAACAGCGAGCTTCACAATATAATAATAACTAATATCTTAAAAAAAAACATTTATTTAACAGAGAAAAACATTTTCTCGCTAATGATTCGGATTTCTGTAAGGAAAGTTTAAAGTTTATATACTGTATCTGAAATGTTTTAGGAGTGTCCATTTTCATCAGTCAGCAGGTGTTACTCCACGGCAAAGTAAAGACACAGCAGGAGGGTTTGCACTTTCTGGTTTCTTGGCAATTTGACAAACTCCATCTTTTCCTCTTCTTAACTTAACGGTAAAAAGGATGGCTGGTGAATGAAAACCGTAGAAAGTAAGTTTTAACAAGAAATAATTTATCTTGCAGATGTTCCAGAATGTGAAATGTAATTAAAAACATATATTCATTCACGTTTATGATCCTTGGCACATTGCTGAGGTATGAGGTGAATAAAACACTTCAGGACATGATGTTATCATTGATTCCTTTTCTATATTCCCTGTCGTGTATTATTCCTTACATATCTTTAAGCAGTAGTTGTCGCCAAACATTTTTCTGGGTCATGAACCCTTACTAATGAACTCCTCCTTACCTTATTCATTTTCATTTTCATTTTCAAGCCAAACAAATAGCTCTAGCTGTGGAGGAACATCAGAGACACAACCAGTTATATAACACATTTTTTCACTTGATCATTTTTTCGGCTTTTATTTAACAAAGCAAGTTTTGGCCAAGCATTTACTCTTTTCTTTGGCAACCCCTGTGTGACTTGTGTTTCATTTCCTAACATAAATAATAAAGTTCTACTTTCATACCAGGGCTTGTATGTGGCTAAGGTTCTCATTAAACAGGAATATATATATAGAAAAGAAAAGAAAAGCCTGGCTTGGTTAGAAAATCCAGCACTCAAGAAGGTTTAGTTTTAGAAAACATTTTCAGTATTATGTTATCATGATGTTTGACCAGACACCATGAAACTGCTAATTTCTTTAGCCTTAGCCTCATTTAATTCATGATTCAAAACAGAAACTAAATGGAAAAATTAAACACTTTATTTAAAAGAATTTTATTAGTAAGTGTCCGTGCAGAGAAATAGAGAAATTTAACTGTAGATGTTTCGTGAGGAATATTGTAGTTGGAGTAAAGACATCCAGTATATTTCCAATAAAGTTCAGTAAAGCTCATTTAAGAACACTTAGCTAGAAATGTATTCATTCATTCATTCATTTATTCATTCATTCATTAGGCACTTAAAAAGACAAATGGATTTATTTTTAGGATGCCATAAAAGAATCCATTTAGCTTTGTTCATTGGTAATCTATAGTACAAAAAATACAATAGCAATTTTTTTTTTTTAATAAAAGCAATAGAAGAAGGTTCAGAAAACATTATATACAGGTTCAAACAGAAATTACTGTAAGTGTGAACAGGAATGGTAGAAAAAACAGAAGCCATATGAAAGTCATATGAAGGCCTCAGTTTATTTTTAAATGAAACAGACATGTCAAGAGGTTTTCACTGGGCTCTGTTGAAGGAAATGAAAAACCCAAAAGCCCAGAATGAACAGTCTATCAAAATGCCGGATACTGATATTTTGCAGAACATTGTAACACTCCTGTTAAAAAGATCGATCCTCAGAGAACAGTAGAGGTCTAACATTAGACAGCGTGTAGATACATAGCTGTGTATTACTCAACGGACTACATAATCTATGTCTAGTCAAAACTGCCCTTTCCGCTAAAATGCCTTTGAGTATATGACTATAGCAGACATATATCATACTGATAGTATTATAGTAGACAAAATTCGAGGCTGTGGTCTGTGTTGTCTCTACAGACTTTGAGCCGTCATCTGTGAAATTGAAAAAATGACTACTTCTAGTCATGTAGTAGATGAAAAGAGAAGCACCATTTTATTGTTTTGCAGTAACACACAGATTTGAGAGTGTTCTGAGAGACGCACTCAGATGTCCCATTGACTTTATTGATTTTTCACAGATGCTGGATGAAATTCAGCATGACAGACACCACGTTTACAGTTTACCCCTGTTATTAGTTTTGTGGTGTACATAGTGACTTGCTGGTGCAACTGAACGTTCAACACTGCATCTAAAAGCAGAGATCTAATGCGGGATCTCAGGCAGAGACGTTGCAGGTTGCACACTGGCTGGATGCAGATTATGTAGTCCATTAGAGAACCCTGCTGTATATCACTTACTGAATATGATCGTTATCACTTTTATAGATATAGTAGGTGGAATGGAGGTCAAAGTCGATTGTCTGCAGTTTGAATATCAACACCACTGCACACATGATTTCACAATATTGCCAGACTGAAGTGTCCATCAGAACCAACAGTACTAGAGTGTTTTTTTCTCTTTATTTAAATCTCACTTCCACCCTTTCCTTAGGGAATTCTGACCAAATCCTCAGACTTCCACAGTTATTGCTTTCGGCTGCATCCGCCTGCAATATATTCCAATGAATGTACTTGTTTTCTTCCCAAAATGTAAACAAATTAGTCATTTGAACCACAGAGACCATTACCAAGATGTAAATTTACTAAAGAAAAAAAAAAAAACGAATGTAGTAAACATGCTGCACTAGGAACCTGCAGTGTCCAAAATGTGCTCATGTTAATGAATGTTGTTTTTCTTTGTCCCATGGTTTCACAACCTAAAACATTTCTGTGAAAGTTTAACAGAGAAATTGCCAAACATCTTATAACTTCATATAACAACATGTGATAAAGATTTAGCCAGAGGTTTTGCTTTGTGTCAGAAAGCCAGGCCTCTTCTTTTTAGATGCATTATGCATATAAATGTGAAACTTGCCATTTGACTGACCGATCTTAACCATGATCCGTCAGAGATTATCTTGTTTACTCGCCGTTAACTGCTTCACCTGTGCTCGATTTAGTCACTACAAAAAGATCACAGCACTACTCTGCTCAATTAGTTCTCACTGGGAACCAGTGTTATACACAAAAGTACAGAGTGTGGCCAGAAAAGTGCTGGCTTTGCATGAATTCTGAGCATCTGACACTGAAACTGGACATACAAGCATTTCAAAATCTAGTAGACTGATACAGTAGACAAATTTCATACTGATTGTATTACAGTAAATAGAACTGACGTGCTATTTTCTGTTGCCTCGGCAGTATTTGAGTCACCATCTGTAAAACAATAATGATGATCGCTTACAGTGATATACAGTAGTACATGAAAAAAAACAGGAGCACCTCTTGGGGACTGACTCAGATTTTGGACACAGCCATCCCAACATCTGTATTGATTTTTGACGGTTCAAATTACACACAAGAGAGAATACAGCCTCAGTGCTACAAGCCAATTTATGGGCAAAGAAAGTGTGTGTATTCCCCCTCAGGGAAATGAAAGCAGGTTTTTGGGTAGTTTAGCTCAGAGCTGGATTTGCACTAAGGGTTTGACTTGCCAATCTCCTTGTCTTCTGCTTTGAATGATAAAAAACAAACCAATTTAAATAACTAATTCTCGCTCCCAGGCCTGTGGAGTTTCAGGTTTGAAGAAAGGTTTAGTTCTGTTTGTTGTTCAGGGTTCAAGGTTCAATCTGTAAAATGTTTTGCTTCTTTTCTGAGAATGTTTTTATATAGCATTTATAAATGTTCTAATAACCTTTAGTTGTAATGATATTACATGTCATAACGTTTACATAATTCTAGTTTTGTAGAACATTACCGAACATTAACCCTTAGACCATTTCCAAACCATTACGGAACATAAATATAACATTTACAATAAGATTATGGATTATATTTACATATGGTCTTAATTGCCGGACCTCTAATAATGGATTACAATACTACAGTAAAAGTATTAAATTGTCCTATTGGTCAACAGAACTACAGGCATTAATTTAAACTGCTATCATACATTATTATTACTTATAGTGTATTGGGATCCTCCTGGTGGTCCAGCGGCAGGATCCCGTGCTCTCTTTGCCGTGGCCTGGGTTTGATTCCTGGGCAGGGCGCTAACCCAGTCACTGAAGAGTTATATTTATTTTAATTCATAAATGGGAGGGTTGCATCAGGACGGGCATCCGGCGTAAAACCTGTGCCAAAATCAGATAGATAGATACTTTATTCAAAAGGAAATTCACAATAAATACAACTCCGAGCAGGTCTCGAACCCAGATCTCCGGCATGGGAGGCAGGCGCGCTAACCAAGTACCAGCAGCAATGTTCATGTGGAACAGCCGAAAGAACAATAACAACAACAACATCTAGTGTATTGTGATGTCTTTTGTTTAATTTCTGTTCTCTATTAAGCTAAAATACATGGAAAGGGGAGTAATAACAGTAATTTATTGTCTATAATAGCAATCATATCAATAAATATCAATTGATCAACACATATCTAACTGCAAGTGGGTACTAGTTTTTGTACGCTGGTCAACCATAGTTACTCTTCTTCTGTTGTAACCTTTTAACAGGCACACAATGAAATTTGTTTGTTAATTCCTACTAATTGGATCACATACAACAGAATTTCTGTCGTTTCTTTTTTTAATCCACCCTTTAAATTAGGAATTATGGAAGGCTGAGTTGCCCAGTATCAGTACAAGCACCTATTGAGCACAGTGGTCGAATAGTATGGTTTTACTTTTACATATGCAAATAGAATTTTGAACATAAACTTTTCCAAGTGTTTAGATATACAAATCAACAATTTCTTTTCTCCCACATACACTAGAAAGGTTTAAATCATGACTACATGACTATCACCCAAGACTATCACCTTCTATAAAAACAAACAAACAACTACAACAACATAAAATATACTACATATGCCTCACAGTTGGAAACGTTGTTCTAGATATTTTAATTAAAAAAACAGCTCACAGAAGTTCAATTCATAATGCTCAGTTTGTGAGTTTGGCTAGTTGGTTGCATTTTTTTTGTTAATTATAGGAAATAACATGCAGGATTCTAGTTTTTTGATGTATTTTTGATGCATCATTATATTGATAATCATTATACAACAATAAGTTATCATGAAAAATGTTTCCCTTATGAAATTTCTTATAAATCTAGCTCACTGTTTAGCATCTTAGTGACCTTGTCGAAAATAGCTTTTTAACAGATCTCATACATTCACACAATCTGATACTATACCTTGAGAGTAGAAGTCAGAAATAAGGTATGTGTTATATTTTTGTCCTAACTTTTGACATTTAAGCCGGGTAACTTGAATGGACATCTGCTTTTCATACCAATTTCAAGGCAAAAACTGAAAGAACTCACTTATGAACATATTTTGTCCAAAACACTCTTTGTCATCATTGAGATAAAAGGAGAAGTTAATGAAGAATCTATGAAAACTATATATAGAAATTACAATGACTAATGTGTGTAATCGTACTGTTGATATGACTGTTAAAGCGATAAATTTAAAAAATATCAATACGTCAAATATTTGCTGGCGTCGTCTCATAAAGCAGATTTGGCTCCTTGTGTTGCATATCACGATCCAAACCCATTTGGAAGGATTAATGCTCATAGAAGCTGGACTCCATATTTGTTTACAGGCGATAATGAAGCTGGAGTTGAACCACCATATACAGTAACGCTCTCTTTCACAGTGCCACTCATAAAAAATCACAGTGCATGTACAGTGCATTTGGAGTATAATCAGCTGTGCTGTAGAGAACACTTGATCCAAAGAAAGCTGAAGGTCAGTGAGCTGCAAAGCAGGGCTCTGTTGATGGACATGAGCTTCCATGCTGTGCTCTCTCAAATACAGAATCAGCGATTTCTGAGCCATCCTCAAGAGTGATTTTTAAGAATTGCTGCATAGTGTAATACGATACACAGATTTATTATCTTTGCATTTTTTATTGCACTGATTTATTTGTATTTTCATTGTTATTAATGTACACTGAAAAACACTGAAGATACAAATGTATTATGTAGCCTGTGTAGGTTTGAGGGGGTTTTCGAGGCGTTATTTACTGCTGTTTTAACTATGCATTTAACTGAACCAATAAAATAACTTAAAATAGTGTCCCGAATGCTTTTTAGCATTAACTATTAAAAAGATTTATCTATGAAACTCGTAGTGTGCACTTTTTTCTATTAATGTCAAATCTTACCAAAGGCTAAACAATGCAATTATAATTTCTATGCAAAACCAATTAGTTGAGTTGATCTTACTGACTCATTTGTAAATTAGAATTCATCACTAGGTGAACCCAAAGCTGTGGGGTAACAAATAAGAGCCAGAGACTGCTGACCACATTTGCAGTCCCTCTTCCAAAATCCATGGCCATAAATAAGAGCTGAGGCTGGAGTACTGGCAGGCAGGTCAAAACCAAAAAACACCCAGCTTCAGAGAGAACGAGATGAATAATGCAGTATATTATTACACCATGCACGATGTACTTGACTACAAGGTTTCTTATTTTTTTAACAGTCCCACACTGAGCCAAAATAATGTTACTCTGCACAGAAGTTAATGTTTCTACAGAAATTTGGGGGTTCTAGCATGGATCAACGATGTGAGGTAGCTTGACGTGATTTGTCAGTTCTTTTGAGAAGTCTGCGTATATCCCTCAACATTAAGTTGATGTTAAGATTTCATCATTTCATTGGAAAACTCTCTGAGCACAATGCTCTGATTGAACAAATTTATTATTGTCAAAATAAATTTGAATTTATGGGAAAACGTGAATGACTTCATAGCTCAATGGCTTTCATTGGTACCAGCACCAGAATTTAAAACGTACTGATGTGCAAAACCAAAAAATAACATAGCGTGCGTCTTTCATATATTGTTCACATGCAATGTACAATACACAATACAGAATTGCTATACTATGTGAATAGAAACAATGCTCACTTAACTTCAGGACTAAGAGCATTAGAAGAGCATTAGGGATTAGGAAGACCAATGAATGACACTGAACTCTCTGCCATGTTCATGAAATCACTTTGCAACGACGTTTGCTGTAAGTAGCCATTAGAACAAATTCTAAAAATGGTTGATGTGAGCATTAAGTGAAGCTGCTATCTTGCACTGCTAAAGTTCCTAATAAAGACCTTAGTGTATATTGTATATTGCATATATGGATATCTTGCAAAGACTGTGAGAGGGAAAATGAGGGATACGGAATGGTTAATATCCGTATATATCAGAAATATCAGCACTTGCACCTTGCTGACCTTGTTTCCCATGCAATAATCAAGAAAAAAAGGAAAACATTTCTAATGCCCATATCTGCTGTAGTAGTTTCAGGGCTTTTGTGTGGAATTTGAGATGTATTTTAGGTTGAAGATTTTGCCAGTCAATAAGCCTGTTTAAACCTCAAACAGAGTTAGTGTCTAAAACTGCCCAAGACTGTATGCTGCTCTCACTCAATAACTGTGGGGTTATTAAAAAAATCACGATAATATTCTACAACACAAGTGTGATAGCCTCTAAAGTTTTGTTTTGTTTGAGGGCTAAGTCATTAATACTGACATCCTGCTCCACCAGCTATCTGATAGTCACTGATAGCTGCTGACTAAATATACTCATTAATAAATATTGTCCTTATATTGATGTGACATCACATTATACCCTGGTATATGCATATATAAGTTATCCCTGGCTGTTTGAACAGCTGAGCCACTAGATGTCTTCATATAAAGATTGAGGATCATCCTCTTCACTAAGTACTTAAACAAACACTAAGGCGGTGTAAAAAAAAAAAAAAAAAAAAAAGACTACAAAGTACACTTGGGATAAAGCCATCTTCTAAATGCTTTAAATCGAAATGTAAACAGTGTCGGCTGTGACAGTGTAGTTCATAGCGTATGATTTGAGACACAGCTTCTTACTGGAGCATAATCTGGCTCCCAGATGAAAATCTCAGAGACTGCAAAATGTGAGAAAGCTCTTATTTTAGTCTAGGTGGAGCGAACCGAAAAATATACACGAGAAGAAATATAATGGGGTTAAAATAATTCTAACCCATGTGGTGAGCTTGTGTATGCTGGGGCTGCATAAAGCTGTCTTTGTGGATGAATCGGTTTTATTGTCACTGAGTTGGTGTGCGGTTATGATATTTCTGAACTCTTGGATTAATACAAACACACTCGCACACACACTGGGAAAACCACACAGTGAAGGCTGTATTATAATGTGCTCCTTTTTTTCTTTGCTTGAATGTTCCGCAGGGTTTGTGTGTGTGTGTGTGTGTGTGTGTTTGTGTGTGTAATCTTGGACAATCATTCCTGTCTGCCTTTTACACTGTGCTTGCTCCACATTTCTGACAGGTTTCTGTGATTTAAAGTGCATCTGTGTGTGTACACGCTGAGCTTCACGCCTGTGCAAATCTCTCCTTGTACTTTTTAGGACTAGTCTGAAAGGTGCCGCTCAAAAAAACCCAAGATATTGTGCCCTTTAGCAAGGGCACTAAACCATAATCTGCTTCTGTCAGTCTCTTTCGGTCTGTGGAGAAACAAGACCTCAGTGCCTCAGAGCTAATCATGTCTAGTGAAATAAATACAGGTTCAAACACACACTCCGTACGTTTAGAGCCACTTCCTTGAAAGTGACCTTGTCCTGTTTTAAACACTCTGGAGGCCTTCTGGCTCTGAACAGCTTGATTACTTATTGAGTACTCTTAAAATCACATCGATCACACAATCTATAATTTCATGGAGAGGGAGAGAGAAGCGTAATTAAGTGACAAAGTTTGCAAGCACTGTTCGGTCTCTAAAGGTGCTTTCGCATACGCAGCTTTTCGCTGGTTTGAACCCTGGAACCCCGGAGAGGTTTGTTTGGGCAGGGGAGAACTGGAAGGGAACTGGTTTGGATAGAGGAAATCAGGTAGTAACAGATGATTAGCATGGTTTTTAAACGTGTGTATCAAATTTAGCATTAAGGGGTGAATTATTAAACACAAGATTGCTTGTTGAATCAATTTCATGGCAGTGTGCAACCTAAAAAATAAGTCTGCCAATTATTTCATCTTTAAGGAAAATACAAGAAAAGTGCCAGCTTTGTCATACAATGTAAAAATACAACAAAAACTAGGGCTCTAGGTAGATTGTAAGGTTTACTACGCTGTGCCCCATGGATAGTACGTTACATAACTATTTTTATGGTTCTATAGCGAAATACAAAGACCTCTTTTGGCACAAAGAGTTATTTGGGCTAAATCTTGTTGTTGTATATAAATTGTTTGCCATGAGGAACGTTATTTGAACTTTACGTTTTAATGTCAATTTGTACATATTCAGAATTTAATGTTGATCTATAATACTACTGTGAATTTTTTTGTGAATGCTTTAATGTAAAATTCATACATTTAAGGACTTAAATAAGGACAAGAATTACTTTTAGTGTTTATTTGCATAGCAATAATACTTTTTCTAATATATTTTTATAGCATATTTACTACATCAACTATGCACTAGTCATTTAGATGCATTTTTAAAAATGATTTTTAATTATTTTAGCGATATTTGTGTCATGATTACAGTCATTGAAATCTATCTAATGCTACTCTATTATATTTATTAATTAAAAATGGAATTCTAGCGTGGTTATTTAAGCTGCCAGTAATATGAAACATATCTATATATTTTAGGACAAAGCGACAATAAAAAAAAATGAAATCTATGAAAATGATTGAAACCATAAGGTTCTAAGGTATACAGAACCTTTCCACATGCTACAAAGAACTATATTTTGATTCATTCTATATACAACCTTTCAGAAAGTGGCCCGAATATGAAGTGCCCAATAGAACCCTTTAACGATCTATAGACAATATTTTTGTGGATGGAAACCAATTTTGCTGGAAGGGATTTGGGATTCGGGTTAATTCACAGAAATCAATACGATCAGTAAAATTTATTCAATACATTCAATACATTTTTAGTATTAAACAACAGAAATCTAATCCAGCCATATTTTCTGTATAATTGAGAGTTGATACTGTCTTGTCTTCTTTGGCTCATCCAAAAGCCATTTGTTTATATGGTATTTCAGCTAATTCATCAATTCGAAAAGAAGGAAACAAGGAAAATCATACTGCATGGATGATAATATGTCAGCTGAATCTGATGTGACCTCTCTCAGCATTATATTGTGAAGGACTCAACAAGGATGAAGCCGTATTTAAGCTAACTGTCTGTATGAGTATGGAACTGAGCTTTACCTGTGTGTGAGATAAATGGATGCTCAGCTCGGTGGCAGAGTGACTCTGTGGCCATCGCTACACCCCAATGAGACATTTTTCCAGGCATTAGGAGCAGCAGAACCAGGAGGCGGGCCGGGCCGAATCCCGAAACACGGGGCGCCATCGGCCTCACCGAGACTCGACACACTGCGGTTAGAGGCAGCCAACACAGCACTGCGCATCTGAGACCTACAGAGACAGAGAGGGAAAGTATAAGCAGGTATGTGGATGATGGTATATTATGATAGTTTTGACCCTCCTATAGTATTCACTACTTAACAATTCATGTTCACTGAGCCATGCTGTCTATTAAGAAAGCAACAGCGCTGTAGTATTTGTTTATACATAAAAAGTAACCTGAGGAAAGACGCCTTACTCTACCATTATATTTTAATTTTCAAAGAGCACTCATTTCAATTCAATTCAGTTTTATTTGTATAGCTTTTAACCATGGACAATGTCACGAAGCAGCTTTTCAGAAATATATACAAGCAATAAATTTATACATTTTTCAATGTATTCATAATGAACAAGCCAGAGGAGACTCTCCCTGAGATGATATTAAGAAGAAACCTTGAGAGGAACCCATTCAAAATGAACAAATCGTCATCAGTCCGACACTGAATAGTGTGATTATAAATCATTTCTCTTCAAAGGATAACCAGGAAATTCATTCTAGTTATAACAGAAATGTTCATGGCAATCATAGTATTATAGCTACAATAGCTTTAGCCCTAAGCCATTGTAGCAAAACTGTCTGTATCAACTGAAGTCCAGCCATTTGTAACACTTTTATTAACAATTTTATATCACTTACTTAGAATACCTGAACATCACATCATCTCAGTAATATACACGGAGTTGCCAGTACTACCCAAGTTTTGAAGAACACTAACATTATAGAAATATTTTTGCTAGCATTCATGTACCTATAAAGTTACAGGTATGTCTTAAGAAGTTTTACAATCACAATATTATACCTAGGTTTCCGCTATTACAGAAAGAACATGCTGAAACCAGAAAATAAGCATTTATTTAATATAAATATATATAAACTCCAGTTACCAGCTAGCCTGACAACCTCATGAAGTGAGTCACAAACTGACTCAACTGCAGAGGTGGTAACATTACTAAAAGGAAAAATCCTAGCAGGTAGAGAGAAGAAACAGAATTATACCCAGCATATGTTGGCTGACAGATCAGCTCATAATATAGCACCTAAAGTCTAGATTTTTTATTTTTTACCTGTCAAGGAAACCAGTCTTGCCATCTTGGTTTCTTTTGCTCCTGAATTCAGAGGTTTGGTTTGTTTAGCTAGATAAAGTTGACACCACTACTACCTTTCATGCACATACGTTTTATTTCCATTCCCCTTCAGTGAACCTTTGTTTTAATTTGGTCTGATCGCTGCTTTATGTGTAAAATTAGAGAGGTATAGTTCTAAGATGTCTGCTGTATCGCTATGGCTAAAATAGACATTTTTGCCATGTCTGAAAAGGACACACTGTTTGGTTATGATTAATCAGCCAGAGCATAAGCGTTCATAAATATGTGAATATTACTAGGTTAACCTGTCTAACTCACTCATTAGGAATTTAGATGAAAATGAATCAAGATATAAAGTAATACAGTGAACAAGGTATCACAAAACAGGTCTGCTTTTCATCACATTTTTGTGCTACTATAAAGACAAACGGAAATGGTCTAGTGACACCCTGGCAAGCCGTTGAAAGAAATCCAAACTAGCGATACTCAAAGTTCAGCAGGGAATTTCATTCCCTTGTCACATCTGGCCAGACTGAGGGTTAAAATAAACTCTACCTAACACTGCAGTCTGTGCGAAAGTGTGTTTTGAAACCCATCAACGGTCACTCAGTTTAATGAGGCTCAGCTCTATCTGGAGGAAGGCACCAGACGAAAGTAAACAAGAGCCTTGTATTTGTATATGAAACCAATCTGCTTGGTTGACATTAACACCTCATTTAGTAATTGAATGCACATGTCTCAGTAATTGCAACCAAAGCGTATGGTTTTGGGGTGTGTGCAAGATGGTGCCTGTTTTGTGTCGTATCCTGTGCTGCGTTTTGCCCCAAAGGGATTGATAATCCAGTGATATGAAATTTAGAGCATGATCAATGACGCCACAGTGCTATTTTAAGTATCACAAATATGGTGTTCCAGTTGGCTTCCTTTTCCTTGTTCATTTTTTTTGTAGCTGCAAAACAAAACTTTACTGACATCACAGATTTTCTCAAACCTAAATATAAACATTACACATAAGGGGAAGTGACAAGTGTGTTTTTTCATCTAGGAACATCTTTTTAGTCTAATCTTTTAAAAAAAACAAAAATTGTTTTTTACTTATTTATCAGTAATCAGAGAAGCCCCATGGTGTCTCTGTTTCAGATGAGACTTACATATCAACAACAAAGAACTGAAAAATTAACAAGGAATTCAACCTGACAGCAGATTCGATATAACACGATAACGTATTAATGAATAATGCAACCTTCGAAAACCTGTAAATTCAAATAAACAATCTCATACAAGATATAAATAATGACTCATCTTCAGCTACTTCATCATCCTGCTCAGGGTCATGAGGCGGCAACACACATCATGTCCGAACCACACTTGTCTGAGCATTACGCCTATTCCAATCAGAGGATTTAATAAAACATATTTAAATGAATATAATAGATCATAAAGCTAGAAATAAAATCAAAGAGAATTAAATTGGACAGTCATTAGCTGCCTCTATATCTGTTGAGGATTTGCTGAAAAGCAGTCCTATTGAAATGATTGAATAAGCAGGAGCCAAAATCTCAGAGCTGTCAGCTCTTATTTTCTATGATTAGCATCATCACTGACAGATGTTCAGTCTTGTATTAAGACATGCAGCAGAATGCACATGTGGCCTGAAACAAGGAATGAAAAAAAAATTAAAAGTAATAACAGTTACTCAAAGACTAAATAGTCTGGAAGCAAGATCGGACTCTCTGAGGCGTGACATCTAACCTTTTTACTTTGATCGTTTCAGCGCAGTGCTGTGAATCTGTACAATGACCCATAACATTAATTCTATGATATACACACCAAAGTGGAAAAAGAAACCCCACTGGTCGTGGTGCTCTTGTGAGGATTTGGATAGGAAGGCTGTCGTGTTATGCAGCGTTTTCATGAAGAGTCTTATTTTTGTTTTTGTGGGGAAGGTTTCCCTCTGAGTTCACAATATGATATCTTTAAAAGTCAGCAGAACATTTTTAACGAAAAACAAAAGTAACCATGGTTTGCTGTTTTGCAATCAGGAACATGTCTAGGGGGTCCTAGAGTGGCACTGCCCCCCCATCACAATCTGAATGGCCACCACATGTGCTCCTTAATGAAAGTGGCAGTTGATAGGTTAATGGGTTGTCAGTTATGTTCCACTGACATTTTAATTAGAGCTCTTACTGGCCATGAAATTTGAAATCAGAACATTCTGTCCGAATCTGACCTGAATCTGACCACCATCAACCGGAGACCAAAGAAAACCCAATATGGAGCCTTTTAATGTGACACCTATTGAAACAAAATGAATAATTAACATCATTCAAACGCAGGAAAGAGTTTTAGGGTTCAATTTCATGTTAACTAATTGATTTATTATCTATTGACCAATATATTCAAATATATACATCCTGCATAATTCAAATATAGCTGTAAATTAAATTAAATATGATGTCCATCCCAAATCGCATACTTATGCACTATTCTATGACATTTTTGTAGTATTGTATTAATGTGAGTAGTGTGTTTCTCACTTAGAATTCCAACAAGAAAAAGTGCACTTTAAGTACCAGGATGAAACAACCGTTAAAAAAAATTTCTGGAATTTTGGACACTCCAAGCACTCAACACTCACAGTTTCGCTTAAGGAGTGGAAGAGGGGCAGGGTTACATCTTTTCAAGATGACTACAACCCCAGTGGAAAAGAAATCTTACAAATGCCATTTCAATTAGTCCAAACACACTGTGTGATTTGTTTTTCAACATTTTAATAATCCATTGTATTCCGCTGAAGCTAGCGGAGTCACGTTGTATCCGTTTGACATCATCTGCCATCAACTAGGAAGCAGCGTATACATTCAGTCAGAAAAAAACGCCTTAGTGTTCCATTTGAGACACTTCTAAAATTCATAAACTAGACAATAGAGTGCATAAGTGCATAGTACGTCATATGGGACGCGGCTAAAGATAAAAATGTTAAATGATTAGGGGGTTAGAGCAGTGGTTTAATTTACAGGAAAATACCAAAAAAAAAAAAAAAAAAAAACCAATGCATATTAGGATATCGATGTTTTTGGCAGGGGTGAGAATGGTAAAAATTCTTCTTGTTTCCACCTTTAACTTTATATGCTAGTACAAAAACTTGGGCTAGTTTAAACTAGTTGTTGTGGTTCAGAGTTTAAGGCTTCTACAGATCAAATGGCTGTGTTCAAATCCGCCATGATTGGGTCATTGTACAAGACCTTTAAGCCATTGCTCAGTTGTAAGTCATTTTAAAACCATCAGCCAAATGAATAAATGTACAGTGTAAATATAAAATGTATTAATTATCCTTGACCCCCGTGCTTCCTTCTGTGCCCCTTCCTGCAACCTTCCTTCTAAAACTGTACAGTCTGTACACACCAGGCTTTAGCTCATGCTCTAACACTAACTAACACTCTAACACTTTACCCTCAATAAAAGAAAATCTAGATTTTTATAAATATGCAGGCTGTAAATGCATGTCTGGCACTCCCGGTTTAAATAAAGAGACTGCAAAACCACCAATTCTCAAGCACTTATACTTGTTTATGAAGGCAAAATTATTTTAATCAGCAATGCTCTTCAAGCCATGACCTTCATCTTATTTACTGTAATTGCTTAATTTTACAGCATTTTAGAGTCTGAAATATATTCCACATTATCATTCTCATATCTGTGTTACTTTTTATTACTACACTAAAGTCAGTATACCAGTGTATTCAGAATTATATTAAGCTATATTGTGTATAGCTTCTACATTGTGTATGATCTTTTTCCAGCTTGTGTAGCTGCAGATTTCTGTTCTTGGCTGACAGGAGTGGAAACTGATATAAGTTCAGCATGTTGTGCAAACTGAGATGCTTTTCTGTTCAACACGGCTATAAAGAGTGGTTATTTGAGTTCCTTATTTGAGCTCGATCCAGTCTGGCCATTCACCGCTGATATCTTTCATCAACAAGGCATTTCCTCCTACAGACCTGCTGCTCACTGGATGTTTTTTTGTTTGTTTTTGAACCATTCTCTCTAAACTCTAGAGTGTGTGTGAAAATCCCAGGAGATCAATAGTTTCTGAAGCACACTAGCCCAGGGGTGTCCAATCTTTTACTGTAAATGGCTGGTGTGGCTGCAGGTTTTTAGTCCGAACAAGTAGAAGCCACACCTAATTCTACTGAAAGCTGATAATATGTCTGGAATCAGGTGTGGCTCCTGCTTGATTGGAAGAAAAACCTGCAACCACGCCGGTTCCTTGCTGATAAGATCGGTCACAAAGCTCTAGCTCATCTAGCACCAACATTTACATTTGCATTTACAGCATTTGGCAGATGCCCTTATCCAGATTGATGTACAAAAGTGCCTGAAAGTCTCCATCAATGAAAACATCAATACTGGTTTAATAGGACACTAAGGACTAAGGAAAGCATCAGTCTAAAAACTCTGTTGAGGAAAAAAATGTAGCATTTTCGTAAATGTATTACTATATATTCTATACTATAGTATTTCAATTGTGTCATGTGCAAAGTCACTTGGTTTACATTTTTCTCCTATTCTGATTTATGATATGAACATCAACTTACGATGTCTCATTAACAGTAACTTGATTTCTAAATGCATGCTTTAATACATTGCATTGCTGAGACCCGATTGGCCGATTGGATAATGGGATCAATACCAATGAATAGAGATTCTTGTACCTTAATATTGTCTGTGAGTGTATAATGTCTAACATTAGTGTAGTCTTAATTAATATCAATTTCATTCACGTATAAACCAACTACATCACTCTTGCTGTTAGAATCCTTTGAATTCATGCTCTTTGAATCTTCAGGCAGTTCTCTAGGCATTCATGCTCAGGGAATAACACATTTCTGAATGTTTTCTCCGAAATACACACACTTGATTTATTTTCTTCACATACTAAAGTTCAACAGGGCCTACAGGGCAAGGTCTCTCCTGATGTAAGCCCCAAACTGTTCAGTGTACAACATGATTTTGCCAGGGTAAAGTGTTTGGATTATAGGGTTGCCAAACTTGTCTGTCAAAATCCCACACAATTTCATTCCGATTCCTGACGGCTCAAAAGAACAGGACCAGACGTTGACTAGAATGTCACTGAAATCAATCAAGGTAAAGCAGTTCTCATCAATTTTCACATAGAAAGCACAATGCACACAGCGAGGAGACTGATGGAGTTATCTCACATGAGATTTACAGGGCTGATGAAAGTTGCAGATTTTATGTATTGGAAAAGCAGAAATCTGACCAGCAACTATTTAAAGATACTTCCACACCACTCTAGATCTACTCTGTAGGTAAGTGTTAAAAACCATTTTTATTATAAAAGCAATGTGTTTGCCTTTAATGAAGTATTTCTTCTCATATTGTTCTTAAGAAAAAATGATATATAACATTTTCTTTGCTGTAAGGACTCATCTATACTTTGCTGTCGAGCAAATGATGCATTGTACGCTGACTTCACAGGTACATTCAGCTGTTCATCAGAGAATATATTAATATGCATTTAGCTGGAAGTGTTTTGTTTTGAGATTTTTTTCCCTATGAATAATGTGAAGGTACTTTTTTTTGTTTGTTTTTTACCAGGTGCTGGGATTTATAAATAAATTATACATATATAGATATTTCTTTTAGTGTGCAGCAAAAAAAGGCACTTATAGGATATAGCAATAGCAATAGCGTTTTTACTTACTAGTACACATCAACTGGAAAATATCATAAAAAATTACTTTAGAAAAATACACAAAAAATGTTTAAGGATAAGTGTATTATGTGGCTGAGAAATCTAGTTTTGGAAAACTGCAGTCTGGGCCGGTCTGCTTGTCTGTGTTAATGCGCCTCCTGTCATTGATTTTATAGACACTCTTCAAAAGCGTTTCGCTCCACACACATCTCAGTCTGTTCGGATAGAAAAACATGGCGCAATTCCATGCAAATAATTGAGGTAAAAATCCTATGCTTCCCAAAAACCAACAACAACAATAAAACATGATACATTGCACTGCTAAAATATTTCTAGTGTTTTTCAATGAGATCTATCATCTGGGAAAGGTAATGGTTTTTTGCATGTAATACTAGAAAACTGCATCAAACTCCTATGCACATGACAATGTGAACACTGGTAATGACAGCAACTGAGAAACTCATGAGAGCTCATTTCAAATCCAAACAGTACAGAGATGCCTCTCTTGACCATTCTCTTGAGCCAGATTTACTGGAAGTTCTTGAAGCAGACCTTTGCGTACATAGGTGGGAATGAGTTAAAAATAAGATGTAATGTTGTTGTCCTAATCTCTATAGCTGCAGTCTTCATTAACCTTAAACTAGCCTTTTATAGTCAAGTGATTAGGTAGCATAATTTTTGAGTGTTGAAAAAGGCTCGTAATTTCTGTCTGTTTTTGGTCTGGTGTTAACAGACCACACAGATGCAGAGTTATAATAAATTTAATTTATTATAAAATATTGGTTTGTTTTGAAAGTTAAGCTGAGAATATTTTTGCCATTTCTGTTTGCAAATTTTTTGTCATTTGTAGTTTAGAATAAAGAATAAAGAAATCATCTTACGTTCCTCATTCAAGGCATACACAGAGGCAATTTTCTCATGATACCTTAATGTGTGATTTGAATCCTTATTTACACAAGGATCGCTTCATCTCTTTGTCTGATAATGGTATAATTATAATATCATTATTCCAGCTACTTTATAAACCCGCAAACAACAAATCCACGTCTTTTTCTTCTAAACTGATCCTACGGATTTCCCACTACAGCACCCTACACTGTGACCTCTACTCTGACAGGATACACACCATCCCATAGAAATACACACGGACAGGAAACGACCGACGTGACTGCTTTATTTATAGACGCAGGATGTAGCGAATGCATTATACACAGATTGAGGATTTGACTTACACAATCATCCATACACGAGTACTAGAAACAGGCCCAAATAGGCAAACACACTGATAGATGAACCATGCAAAAAGCCCATTAGGTGTGTGTCTGTGTGCTAATGTGCCCCTGGGCTAAATGGAGCCTGACATGCAGCTGCTTTCTAAGAAGCAATAAGGAATCTAACTTCCTAAAACAGAGGAAGTTTATGCTAACAAACAGTCATTAAAGTTTCTGAAGGTCATTATATACTACAGCGTGTCATTAACCACATCATCTATATCAGCAATATAAAATGCTGGCTCAGTAGTCAACTCAGAGCTTTACTTTTGAACGGCTTGATAATACTATTCATATAAATAGTCAATCGATAATGCACATGCATATAAATCAAGAGATTCTAGGACTGAATTAACGGTCATGGCTGCGCAATAAGTCTTAAAAAAAAAAAAAAATAGTGTGTATATACTGCCTGTACATCATGTAAGTCTGTGTCTGAATTTGTAAGCATGACAGTATTCAGCTCTTAGATGTGCTTTTGTTCAAGTCTGTAGAAAAGAAATTCCAAACAGGCAAAACATCCAAGCGAGTCTGTGTCCACAAACACAATGCTTCACTGAACACAGCTAATCAGCGGCCCTTTGTTAGCTAGTGCAGACTAGCCAAAAGTCTGTTAGGGGATTTTTGTCGTTTTCTTTTTATTTAACAACATGAACACAGTAATTTGTATATAATATATACTGTAGAATTTAAAAAACCAAGCCGATTGATATCAGCTACCATTCTACCTTCCTATAGTGCTTATTTGCTCGAACCCTTACTCTTAAAAAAATACTTTGACACCAACATCCGATAACATGTCCTACTATACTTACTATATGTTGTCACGTTAAAATACAGAACAGATAAAGTGACATTGATATATAGGGGGCACTTAGTGGTTGCTGCCCTTGCCCTGTATGTACAGAGTTTGCTCATGCTTTGGGGGATTTCTCCAGGTACTCTGGATTATTCCCCCCAGTCTAAAGACATGCATTGTAGGCTGACTGGCATCTCTAAATTGTCTGTAGTGTGTCATTGTGCCCTGCAATGGGCTGGCACTCCGTGCAGGGTGTCTGCCACTTTGTGCCCTAGTATAGACTCCATGTTCCCTTATCACACTAAAGAAAATGGATGGATGGATGGATGGAGAACTTCACCCACAATTTTTGAAAGTCAGGAAACTTTCTCTGCAAGCTGTGCTTTAAACAAGGGGAAATGAAGAGAGATTTATAGCAAAGTTATATCTACTGCACACACAAAGGTATTTTCGAGCATAAAGCAACGGAGTGAACTTACAGAGAAACTATTGCACATGAAAACATCTCAGTTCTGCAAGCACTGAGCACACTGAGCACTTCCCTTCAATTCTCAGTACAGTGAGCTCATTTTTACTGAATACTCTAGCACACTCTGGTTAGCTGCCCTTTGTTTATAACTGTTTAAATGTCATAACATCTTAAATATAAAGTTGAGGAGTTCCTAGTTCACAGCTACCACCCACATTGAAGGTTATTGATTTTGTAATTCAATGGAAAATAAAAAAAAAAATCATGAAACTGGGTGTTCCTATTTATAAACAAAATATTTTATTATTCATACTTTGAGTCAGTCTGATGTGAAAACCCCCACCAAAATCTGCACCACGCCGTAAGGTTTCACATATGGGAACTGCCTCAAATAATTGCGGCTGCAATGTACCGGAGTAGATTTCACAGCACTTCTTTAAAAGAAAATTAGAAGAAGATTATCACTTACACATTTAGAAAACTTTTTTGGAAACGAGGTATAATAATCAATGCTCCTTCAACAATAAAAAAATAAAAAATACAGCTTTACAGCAGCCAACTTTCGGTTCATTAGGCTCAGATCCATTGTAAAATTTAAATAAGGAAAAAAAAAAGCATTTACACACTAATCATAAGATTTTTTGTGCCTCCTACTTCAACACCTCAGCTTTCTATATGGATTTTATTTTAAATATATTTTATTTTAGAAATGTATTTATTTATATTTCTTTTTCCTTTATTTGTTTGATTTTTTGGAAGTTTTACTATAAACATATATCAACATCTGTGCTAAAAACAAAAAATGTTATAAACCACCATTTTGTTAGGAAGAGGATGCTTGGAGATAGGATGCAAATGCAGGAGGATTTAGAGTTAGGAATATGCAAAAAATTAGGAAACTAGCGAGCAATCTAACAATGCCAGGCAAACAGCACAGGTCTATCAGGCTTAGAAACGGCTACACAAGATCAGAGCTAAGAACAAGGAACATACCGAGTCCAAAAACAGGTACAAGACCTAAATGTATACTTTACAAAGTGTTAACTGAAACAAATGTGTTTATAAAGATTACTACATCAGACAGACATAATTAAACACAGATAAAAATAATTAGAAGGATGATGACTGTGAGTGTGGGAGTGCAGGTGGTTGCTGGGAGTTGGAGTCTATGGTGGCCGTGTCTGTAAGCTGCAGTGAAGCCGATTTGTTGCGATGTGACAAATATATCTCATTTTTATTGACTTTTAAACTTAGGCATAAAAAAACAATCAAATTGTGTATAGAACCTTGATGCTGTAAATATTAAACATTGCTGTGATCTTGTTAAACTTGGACTTTTCCAATTCTGACAGAGAAAATAAGATTAAGGCTGCATCAAAGGATTCAGCTCAGGAAACACTATAGCCTTGAACACGTTGCAACCCAAAGTGGAAAAACACTATAGAGAATAAAAATCTCTGCAATGTTAGCACAACAAACCAACATACTGTATGTACTGATATCCTCTGTAAGCTGACACAATCTAGGAGGATTCTAGTTTGATTTCTCGTACTACAGAGCTCATCGGAAGGCTGTGGAATGGTAAGGAATCTGCTGTTTCATAGCTGTTTTAAAATCTTTAAGGCAAACCAGACTTTCCTTGTATTATTTCACACAAAAAGAAAGCTGCTGTAGACTCAGTAGACTCAGTGTCACATGCAACTTGTTTACGCCTTCATGTTTGCACAGATGGATTCTTATTGGTGGACTTTAAACACGCTCGAGCAAGACACACACACACACACACACACGCACGCAAGCATTGTACAACCCCAGACTTTACACAACACCCGCGCCAATGAGGACCCCCTGCAGGGCTATTGAACACGTCTCAAGGCTACTGAAGGGAGAATTACATGACCACAATCACCACTCAGCAGCGGCCAAAATCGATTGCAACCCCGTCTCCAACACCGACAAACACAAGTCCTGAGAATGAAATAGAGAGAGTTTTTTCTTTCCTGCCAGATTGAAGAGGCATTTGGAACATCTGCTCCTGGAAGAGAAAAACACAACGGCATCTAATTCAGCCTGCCTGCGAGCATCAGAAAACACGATGCATTTTCATAAACGCATTTTCATCCAGCCCTTGGTTGGCTTGAGTAAGGCTCAGCTGGCAGATCTGAATTACGTCCATCCGCAATGATCAGAAATTATTCAGTGAATAATGAGCTGGCAGTGAGAAGCACTGGGCTCAGGATTTACACCTGTGAATATGAAATAAAGGGACATGCAGTTAATAACAGGCTCCTGTTTTCACGGCTGTTACTGATCCGATCGTCACCGCTCAAACCATCACTCATATCATCATAATAGGATATGTGATAGTGTGTATTTCTTTTGTTAATAGTGATACTCAATATGTACCAAACATTTTAATTTAGTAATGTTTTTAAAAAATAATAAAAAATTATGTTAGCTTTAAAAACACAAAGCTGGGAGCTGATTATTAGCAGTTTCTTCTCAAATAAGTTAAGGATAAATATTGACAGGAGCTTCAAAACATTTATAAATTGTCTACCTAACCTCTGATAATGCAGTGTCTTTGGATACGAGGCTTTTACATCAGCAAAAGCAGTTTTAACTCAATTCTGATAATAGAATTTCTCTGTAGTGACAGTTTAATAATGAGCTGACAGTGGGGCTTTCAGCTCTACACCTAAAATATAAAATAATGAGACATGGAATTAATAATAGCCTGCTGTTTTCAAGACTGCCAAGCATCATCACTCAACTCATCAAGAAAGGCTATCTGAAGACTTGCACAGAAATGTCTAAAGAGAATTCATTTATTCATAGGTTGTATTTGAAATAACAATGCTTCTGTATCTGACCAATGAAACTATATGTTTAGGGAATGAAAACTCCTTCATTATTCCATAAATGTGATGTACGTGTAAAGTGCTATAATGTGTAGCCAACCAACCATGTGGCTTAATAACCAAAATTGAGTTTTTCCACCAACTACTTTCAGACCTCAATTTTTACTGTTATTTAAATGTCACATTTTATTACATTCACTGTTATTTAAGTGATTTGAATTCAGTACTTATTCTCATCCTGGCTGTTTTCCTGCAAAGATCATGTAGGGTAAGGAACCAGTTCAAAATATATAATGGTAAAAACAGTCAGTCTGACTAAAGATGTCTATAAAACTTAGTGCCATTTCCTCACACAATGGATGTCATGCTTGAATCAAGTTCAGTTTGTAATCAGACACCGGATGTTATGTCCATGATGCTCATGGGATACAGCTGGGATGGAAACTTTAAATGCAATTTCCTCTCTTTTCATGTTTAGGAGTAAACTAAGTATAAATAATAATAATAATAATAATATAAAGAAAAACTTGTGCAAAACCACCAATGTTTTACTGTGTGAATTGGTTTTACTGGTTTTCCCAGACCACCGCACATATTTTGTTTAACCTAACACAGCATCCTAATAAAACACAACTGACATTTAAAATAAAAACAATTGTCAATACTGTAGCACCCTACACTGGAAAGACCAACTGAATGTAGAAGTAGTTATCAGTTATAATATAAGTTAAATCCTAGAAAATAGAAAGTGTTTACATTGAGAAATTGAGCTTTAATATGTGGCTGAGAAACAAAAAAAACAGTAGAGTAAATCTTATGATTAATAGCCAGAACTGTGTGCAGGTTGAACCTGTGGGCAGGTCGTGGGAAACACTACAACAAAAAAAGGAGTATAGTTCCCACCAAAAATATTGGAACGACAAGGCCTTTGTTTGTGTTATAAAATGAAAACATTTGGATTCGAGATCAAAAGATATATATTAGACAATAGATGAGAATTTCAACTTTTATTTCCTGATATTTATACATGCATGTGTGAAACAACTTACTGTAGAGCATGGCAAAAATGTATTGGATTTATTTGCAAAAAAGGATTGGAACAGATCTAAAAAAAAAAAATAAAAAAAAATGACATTATTTTGTGCATATCCCTTGCTTGCAATAACTGCATCAATCCCACTGACATCAGCAAACTGTTGCATTCGTCTTTGATGGTGCTTGTCCAGGCTTGTACTAGGGCTTCTTTTAGTGGATATTTGTTTTGAGATGTTTCTTCCTTCTGTCTTCTCTTCAGAAAGTGAAATGCTGCTCATTTCAGTTGGGTTAAGGTCTGGTGATTATCTTGGCCAGTCTAAAATCTTCCACATTTTCCCCTGATGAAGTTCTTTGTTATGTTGGCAGAGTGCTTTGGGTCATTGCCTTGCTGCATGATGAAGTTCTTGCCAATTAGATTGGATGCATTTCTCTGTCAACTGGCAGGCAGAATGTTTCTGTAGACTGATGGATTCATCATACTACCATCATGAGGTCCATCATCAATAAAAGATTATTGAGTCCAAGCTATGACACTACCTCCGCTGTGCTCGAATGATGAATTTGTATGTTCTGGATTATCAGCAGATCCTTTCTCCTTTCACACTTTGGCCACTCCATCACTTTGGTAGAGGTTCATCTTGATTCCAGAGCTTGTGTGGCTCATCTCTGTATTTCTTTTTGAATTCAGAACTGTCCTTCTGATTCTTACTGCCGGTGAGTGGTTTGTATCTCATGGTATGGCCTCTCCATTTCACCCTGCCCTGTGGATCTTGTTGATTTCTGTTTCTATCATCAGCTGCTGTTTTTTCCTTGGCCGATCTGCACGTCTGGTTGTTAGTCCGACAGTGGTTTCTTTATTTTTTTGAATTGTTGTATTGGCTATGCTCAATGCTTTTGCAATGGCTCTGATTGATTTTTCCTCTTTTCTCAGCTTCAAGATTTGTTGTTTTCTCCAATAGTCAGCTCTCTGGTCTTCATGTTGGTTTATCCTACAAATGCAGTCTTCACAGTAAAAAAATTGAGCACCCAACTAACAACTATTAGTTGTTCAAACAGTCTAGCAACAAGGGCACCGAGAAACACCTGTCAGTCAAGTGCTGTTCCAATATTTCTTGCTCGCCTGATAAATGGAAGGGTTCTACAAAAAGTGCCATGTTCTAAATTATTTAATATGTCTAGATCAAGTAAAGATGAAAGTCTGATCTGAATATGAACGTCTCATTTTCCTCATTCCTCAAACCTGGGAGGATGTGTTGGCTTAGTTGTTAAGGTGTTGGGAAACTGATCAGTAGGTTGTGAGTTCAAATCCCAGGTTCACTCTCAATTGCTTAGTTGAATAAAAGGACCTAAAATATATGTCCTTCTGGATAAGGCTGACTGCTAAATACAGTAAATGATCTCAGACCCAAATGTCACCAGTGTACCAAAAAGGAACTGCTGTCCTGTTAAAAGGACATATTTTCTCATGTGGTTTCATTGCTTATACTAAGTTTCATTTAAACAAATTTCTAATTACTAATGAAGTATCTAGCATGCTGGTGATCAAATCACACAGTCTTAACTTGATCCAATTACATTAGAAACTCTTGTGAGACTGTTGGCATTGACAGAAAGAAATAAGTATAGTAGTATTAAATTAACCGAAGTAGCTCATGTGAGATGTGATAGCAGAGTGGGTAACGTTGCCACTTCATACCACCAGTATGCTGTGTTGAGCCTGAGGTCAGGTAAATGTGTAGGGTTTGAATGAAATAAACTTTTTTTAGCATACAATAGGAATGAAGAATAAAGTCAAACTGATACACGAATCCTCTTAGCTGAAATCTAGCTTCTTATGTAATGAGGTCATTTGTTAAAGGGATGTGCCTTATCTGAGACAACAAAGCATTCAATTTTCTTAAACATTTGATCAGATCAGATATATATTGACTTACACAGGCTGAGTGATTTTGTATCTTTACTCAGATCTTTTCCACAGAAAGGTCAACATTTTGATAAAATCTCCGGGTGATATAAATCCTGATAAAGTAATAAACTAGATTTGCAATGATTAAAAAGAAATACTAAAAAGGGAGTGAGTGGTGGATGTGAGTTGAATAAAGCACTACAGATAGGTCTGATATCTCTGCAGTGTGGTTGGCAGCCAGTAAACATTGACCGTATCTACAGAAAAACACATTTTCTGCTAGCATAGCTTCCACCGTTCATCTATTTTCTCAGCCCGACAAACCCATTCTCATCTAAAATCTAAAAACTCACCGTTGCAGGACCACAGCATTCAGTCTGATAACAAAACATTGTTCCGACAGAATAAATGCTGGAGTAGACGACATCTGTCAAACCAGGCATATATTCGGTTTTCACATCACCATGACTGCTTAACCGGAAAAATACTATCATGTTCAAAAAGACTGTCACTGAGTATGATTGTGTGATTATATTAAGCAGCTAGCTACAGTCATCTCCAGAATTATTGCCAAGCTTGGAAAAATACATGAAAAATATTTCTTAAATTCAGATCACAGTTTTTCAGTAGGGTTCAAATCTCATGATGGAGAAGGAAATTGGAGAATATAGATTTATTTTTGTTTCTTTATCTAGTTCAGAGCTGATCTAGAATTTCAGTTTATATCCTGGTGTTTCAGCATGATTTCAGTTTTAGAATTTTAATTTTAGTTTCATTTACACTGAAAAAAAAAGAATTTGACATTATAAAATGTTGCTTGTCTATCAATTTAAATATGTTTGTGGTTTAACTAAATTATACTAAGATTATATGTTAATCTATATCATCATCTTTATCCATCTAGCAGTGTCCCATGAAACTTCATTTACCTGATAGTGTTCCATTTCTGCTTTGATAACTTAGGAACGGTTGAGTAAACCAAAGGAGACAAAAATGACATGCAGGACAAACATTAACTTGTGGCCACATATACTTCTGAAAAACGTTGTTTATCTAAGCAGGTTACTCCTGAATGTAACCCCGTATCAGTGAACTGTAAAGTTGTGTTGAATTAACAGGCAACAGAGATAAAAGAGATGATATTTTTTCAATCAGTCTTTTTAGAAACAGCAGATTTGCAATCTCGTCTGCTCACAGGAATCTATCTGACCTCATACGGGTTTGAGTGGGAAGAATCCTTTGCCAATTTAGAATTGGTAATTTGTGAGAGCGTGTTGGATGGGAATGCTTTTGGCACAGTCGGAGTAAAGTTGCTGGAGACGAGCAGCCATAATTGTAGGCTGGTTAAGAAAACAACGCTGCTTAAAAGCTGACATATTGAAGGCTGTGTTAGTCGGTGCAGAGGAATTTGAGGGCTGCTAAAGAGGGACGACCACAGACAGAGTCCAATTTAAATCTGGGCCAGACAACCCAGCAATTTCAGACTGTCACACCCTAAAGCTCCCAAAGCTCCCCAGTCCACCTTCTTATTTTGAACTGTCTATTTCTCTCTACTGGCTCTGAAAGAAACGGACAACTGGATTTCCCTGGCTGAACACGCAGATTGACACACAGCAACAATGCAACATTCCCAACACTGCGGAAAAAGAGCGAAGGCACTGTGTCTTTGTGGTTGCTTTCTGAGAGAGCAGTACTGCCATAAACCCTTTGCCTCTGCCCTCAAGGTCACATATGGAACTTCGGACCAAGAACCTCTGCCTGAAGCTCACAGACTTCCCTCTTTACTCTGATAACCCTCTGTTAAAGTATGTTTTAGATGTGTACAAAAGAACACGCACATTATATACAACTATACATTGGTTTGTAAATGTACTGTACTGTGTTTCCATTGGCCAGCTTCCAATGACTGTCTCTATTCTGCCATTGAGTTGGGACAAAGGAGCACAAACTGGCCTGAAAATATGTAGCAATTGAATAAATGTGTAATAAATCTACTTTAAAATGCTAAATATCAAAATAAACCTTCTAACCAAGTACCATGGTACATCTAATAAACCGAATCCTTTAGGAACAAACTGCTTAAAGGATATTCATTCTACATGCATTTTTGGAAATAGTGGTATAATTGAACAATTCTGAGAACAAGAAATTAAAAAAAAAAATTGTATCTAAAAAGATGAAGTAGTCTCAAAATGAAGTGTCAGATCTAACGAATATGCTAATGGTGCTAATAATTAGGTGTTAAACACCTGTCAGCACTTCAGGTTCAAAAAGCTTCAACAGTGAAAGATCAACAGTGAAAATGTCAGTTGTGGAGATTAGACTTTTATTAAAAGCATCATATTAAAATTGTTCTGTTTTGCTGATTGCACATTACTGCAGAGTCACCTAAAATCTAGCATCTAGGTGAGATTTTGTGATTGCCACCGCCAGCAAGCAGTTCCCAACTGCACAGCTAGTAATATTATTACACCCTCCCAGTACTCTCATTAAACCTGAAGTGGTAGAAATGCTTGTTGTCCCTTTTTTTTTTTTTTTCTAAATCCTATTGGTTCCAGACAATAAAATAGTTAATTATGCTTTTTATTGGTAAATTGCAATTCTGTAATTATAGCTTCATTAAATGAAATCACTCTTTGGAATTCCTCTGTATTAAGGGATGAATAGTTGGTGCTTCAAGAGATTATTCAACCAAATGGTGAATCATGCACACCTGATATACCTTAGGGGCCTCAGGATGAATTCCCACTTCTGTTACAGTGACTTTATCTCCCCATAAAACCATCAGTGTCAGAGAAAATATGAGAGAATCCCCTCCAGTGGGGAACACGAGGAGGAGGAAACTTCAGAACTGCAATCCTGATCTCTAACTGTGAAATACATCCAACAAAAACGTCTCCTCCTTATACATACTCTCATCCATGCTAACAGATAATGGAACGCTTTTCTCTTCCGTGATCCACAGATTATTTTAGTATCATTTCATAAATCTTACTGAACATGCCATAATAAACCACTTAAAGGAGCCATTCACTCGGTTTACATCTCTTTTTTTTCATATAATGCAGGCATTTTTCCAGCTTTCTTTATTATGCACCAACCTAGAACAAGTATTCATTAAGCACTCAAATAAATCATTCATTCATTCTTCTTTTCAGCACTGGTCAGGATCATAGTGAATCTGGATCCAATTCAAGGAACACTCAGTTGTAAATTTATAATGTATTTGAGTGCTTAGCAAATGTACTCCCGTTGGTTGAAATCAAGACAGTTTATAGCAGTATACCTATAAGAAACATTCTTTCCTTTTTTCAGATAATAAAATTAAACTTCAGGTGCATTTTAACCTAGAAACCACAGGGGATGCAAACTTCTGAGCTCAAACAAAAAACTTTTAACTTTTAATGATAAATCTTTTAATCATAGTCAGATTCTAAATCGAAATGCTAGGTGGCAATTGTATAAGATCCATTTAGGATCCAATTAACTTATATATATACTATAAAATGCCGTGCCTTAGCGACTTACTTACGTACTTAGCTAACTAACGTACGTATTGTTCACTGCAATTATTTAGCTGACTGCTTGTTGTTCACACATGTCAGCCAGTAAACCCCTTGTTCTTCCGTGAAGTTTGCTAACTAACCCTCTTGCTAAATCAACATATCTAGCTAATCACTTGTTATTCACTTCTTGTTAGCTGGCTGTTGCTAGCTATCTTAACTCTTTCTTATTTGACCAAATTATCAAACACAAAAGTGACAAAATTACAAAAGTCAGCTAACAAAGCCCTTTTTGTTCACTAACGCTAGTTAACGAGTTCTCAATAAGGTGAGCTAGAAGAAACTTTTTCGTTTCATTAAAGTTAGGTAGTTAGCCCTTTTGATATAGGCTGTGTTAACTTTAGCACATTTTGTTCATTGATAAGGACAAAAAGAGTTCATTTTTATTATAACTAGCATTTATTAAACCCACTATTAGAGAGACAGACATTTTATCTGTGAGGAAAATTAGGTGTGACAGGCCCTGAGCTGATCAGCGCTTACAGCAGTCAGGTGCTAATTAAGTTGTTTTGCAAATCCGATTTCAGTGTAGTTCTTGTCACTAAATCAGTATCCTTCAGCATGTTTATAAGCTGCATAAACCCTTAATATTTAAGTATATTCTTATGTTATAATGCAAGGGCATCTAATTACATCATATGATATGAAAGCCAACTCTAGATTTTCTCTCGTGGCTTTCATTTACTCAGCAAATCCATTTATTTATTTATTTTTATTTTAAAATTTACTCCGGTTTCCATACCGAACATCCATCACTGCAAATAACCCCCATTCAAGTCAACACAAAAGTCTGATCCAATAAAGATAAAAACCCAAAACACAGATTAAACGCACACTTCACACACCTGGAGATTCAGAAATGATACACATAATGCCTGTCACACAGAGTGTTTGACATTTTTGGGAGTTTAATTACACGCTTGGTCAACATGTGCTGGATGAAACGCTCAGGAAATTATACTGTGTCTGTCCAGAGTGCCAAGCTGCACGTTTGTATAGTAGGAACAAAAAATATTCAGGAGAGCGTACTGAACTTTCTGAAAACTGGAAATCTTCTAAGTTTGGTCTGTGAATGCAGTGCTGGATTTACTTGCTGCAGATTTTTAGGACAGTAAAAAAAAATGGTGAGGACTAAAAGACATTTGGTAGGGTTGTTGTTACACTGTCTAATGGCAAAACATTACCAAGACATTTGGTGTTTAGGTTTCATCAGTTTCACAAGTAACAAGTGAAAACTTGTATGTCAAAATACTAATATTGGGGGAAAATAACTTCACATATTTGTCTTTGCTTCTATTTGCCTGATATAAATATGATCTAATAAACTGCATGTCTAGCCTTTTCCTTAATACCTGCCTCCAGCTATTTTTTTTTTATATCCTCTGAGTTACTTTTGGATCTTCGCAGTTGTAATATTTATCCTGTACCACAGTGGTAGTAAATTCTTTAATCTGATCTGGTAAAAAATTGTGATTCGTTTTCAACACAGCAATCCTGAAGGTAATATTGGGTACTAGACAACTCACTGGTTTAAATTTCTGCTCAGACTAATGTATTATCTTTTGCAGACTAAAGCAGCTTTGTTGTAACAAAAGAAAAGTACAAGAAGTCATCCATGGTCATTGCTATCCAACTCTAATCTGAGTGAAGAACAAAAATGTTAGGAAACTATACGAACTTCACTGTTTATTTATTTGTGGCATGTAGTGAATTTATTGTGTACGTTAAGTCTTTTGCTGCTTTGGTGTTAGCAAAAGTGGCTGTGACACCAAATTTTCCCCTTGGGGATTAATAAAGTACTCTCTACCTCTACTTTACTCTATTCTACTTTACTCTAGTCTATGCTACTCAATTCTTTTTTTATTCTACTTTATGGTACTTCACTCTACTCTATTCTACTCAACAATATTCTACTTCATGCTGCTTTACTCTTCATTACTCTATTCTACTTCATGCTACTTTACTCTTCATTACTCTATTCTACTTTATGGTACTTTACTCTACTCTGTTCTACTCAACTCTATTCTACTTTATGCTACTTTACTCCAGTCTATTCTACTTTACTGTACTCTACTCAACTCTTCTCTTCTTCATGCCACTTCACTCTACTTCACTCTTCTTTACTCTATTCTACTTTACATTATTCTGCTCCCCTCTACTGTATATTACTTTATTCTATTCTACTTTACTCCACTTTACTCTACTCTACACTGATTTACTCTAGTCTACTTTACATTACTTTACTCTACTCTACTCTTATTTACTCTATTCTACTTTATGCTACTCTATTCTACTTTATGCTACTCTATTCTACTTTACATCACTTACTCTACTCTATTCTACTTTACTTTACTCTATTCTTCTTTACTCTATCTATTCCACTTTACGTTACTTCACTCTATTCTGCTCTACTCTACTCATCTTTACTCTATTCTATTCTACTTCATGCTACTCTGTTCTACTCTACTTTATTCTATTCTACTTTGTTATTTACTCTAGTCTATTCCACTTTACTCTACTCTTCTTTACTCTACTATATACAACTTTACTCTATTCTGCTGTACTCTACTCTTCTACTCTACTGTACTTTTTTTCTATTCTATTGTACTGCACTTTACTTTACACTGCTTTACTCTGCTCTACTCTACTCTTACTCTAGTACCGGTTAACTCATAGGAAGTACTGGATGTTCCATAGTTGCTGAAATTATAAGGAGACGTTTAACATTGGAAGGAGTCTCTAGTGTCAGTGTTTTAGTGATCACAAGACTACACCTTCTGCAACATTTCACAGATGATTCATAACATTAAATGTAAAAAAATATGTCTTGTCTATAATAAAGAAAAGCTTTAATCATTGTAATGTGCTGTTACATTTAAAATATGCTGAGACATGTTATTGCACAACATGTGTTTGGGGTGGGAAAATAACCACACCACTCTGTCATTGATTATTTTCCTATAACAGCAGCAATTTGATTTGAAGACTATTTTTGTCTTAGCTGTTATTTCTAATTCTGCTGCCTTCAGGATTTGTGTGGTAAAGTAGGAGACACCATCAATAAATGTACCTTAAACTATGATTTCACATAATGGAGGTTACTGTGATAGCCCCACTAGAAGATCAAGGAAAGTTGGAGAAACACTGGGGAACACAGCGCTGAGGGTAACGTTCCATCATATACTGGCTTTCAGGAGGAGCCCCAAGCAAATGAAGAGTTTTGGGACTCCGTTTCCATTAGGATCGTTTATATTAATCATCACTGAGAACATTTATAATTAGAAAGCTAAAGAGAAGGCCTGGGGTGATGGATTTGTTTTGATGAAATATAGCACAATCTGTATGCATAATATGCACTTAATCACCTACACTAAATTAAATCCCCAGATCCTTAAAAGCCGGAATGAAGAGAATGTTTTATTATTTTATATACTTTTATTTTTGTCAGAACACTTTCTTATCCGATATGGGGACAAAGCCTAGGTCTAATTAGTTTATTTATATCTTGGAGGGAGTGAAAAATAATGATAAGTCAAAAGATTTCATTAAAATTCAGCACATTAAAAAAAAAGTGTATTTGAATGCAGAACTAAACCAATTAAGGTAAAAAAAAAAAAAGAAAAAGGGAGGGATAACTGCACTTCATAAACATCATCAGATGCGTTTCTCTTCTCCCTTGATGCACCAAAAATATACTTAATTAAAGAAGAAAGCTTCCTCATATAGTGTATGCATGAAAAAAACCAAGAAGAGTAGATTCCAAAGCCTACATCTAAAATCAAGATTTTAATGAATTCAGTAAAATGATGATTTCATTTATTCAAGTTGCAGTAAACAGAAGTGCTCTGCATTTCAATCTTGGTTTCCCTTGTCGACGCGTGCTCGCAGTTCACAGAGAGAAGAATGTGTTTTGGAGAGCGGAGTGTTCAGGAACACACTCAATCTCAGCAGCGAGAACAATGTGGCTGAAGAATTCCTCTGAGAGTTACAGATGCGGTTTTCTTCACACTTCACACTCTGTTAGTTAGCGTGCTAATTGACTACCTTGATAAGCTGCTATGAAGAAAAAAAAACAAGGTAGTGAAGCTTCATCAGCTATAATGTACAGATTAAATTGGATTCAATTAAATGTTACAATGTGTATCAATAATCCATTTTATATCACTTTTGTTTTCATTAAAAAGAGCTTTAGCTTGGGGGCATGGTGGTTTAGTGGTGGGCATGTTTGACTCACACCTCCAGGGTTTGGGGTTTGCTTCCTGCCATTGCCCTGTGTGTGTAGAGTTTCTCCCCATGCTTTGGGGTTTTCTCTGGGTTCTCTGGTCTCCTCCCTGTTCCAAAGTCATGCACTGTAGTCTTGAGTATGTGCCAAGTGATGGGAAGAAGAAGCAGCCCTTATTTGTCACATGTACATTACAGTTCAGTGAAATTCTTTCTTCAAATATCCCAAATTTGTGGCATGGGTTCAGAGCACAGGGTCAGGAATTATTCAGCATTAGAGCAGTGGGCCTAACAATGGCAGCTTGGCAGAGCTGGGGCATGAAGCCCAACCTTCCGATCAACAACCCGGAGCCTTAACCACTTGAGCCACCACTGCTCCAAGACCCCTGTGGATAAGCTCCATGTTTATCCCCATGACTCTGTGTAGGATAAACAGTGGATGGTGGAGTGCTTCACCCACACCATCCACCCATTTCTGAAAAGTCACCATCCTTTTAGTGCAGGCTGTGCTTCAAATAAAGAGAGATTTATGACAAGGGTATGTTTAAAATGCTAATGAAATGTGGGCTAGCCTTCAAAATTTGCCCTTGGTTTTATCTTCTTGTTGAATGACTCAAGTTTTTGTGCTTTACAATAACAAAATTATACTTATTCAGCAACTGTTTTTCTGACAGGGTGTAAATGTTCAATGAAACTAATTAGATTTCTGAAAATAGCCATATAAGCAGATATACCACTAACGTAACGATTATCCAAACAGCTTCTGCTGCTACTTTTGGCTGTAGACCTACTAGGGGACTGTGTCAAGATTTTGGTGGTGTACATTGATGATGGATTGGTTGTTGCTTATGAAGGCCTGTATTCCATGTCCTGTTCTGTGAGCAGAAAATAACAGAACCCTTAACATGCCATGATCGAAAGCTGCTACATGTCTAAACAGCAAAATAGCATGTATTAAAATAATTTATAATACAGCACTAGAGAAATTATATAGCAGCACTGACAGAAGTGCGTCTAATTCTTATACATCATCTTCCTATAGTAACAACTTACACATGGACTTGTATAGTGGATGCTCCTCAAAATAACATGAAATTGCTGACACAGTGAAGTTTTAAGATTTTAAGAGGAGTAACATTCTAACATTAAAAAGTCTCTGCTTTGGATTTTCTTGTTAGCGTCACAACCTGTGGATATTCTACATTAACCATAAGTATAAATGTACAAAACGTATGATGTTTTGCTCTGTAACCAATTGTTACATAACTGATAATACAGTATGCACAATTTTCTTTGGAATAAAGCTAAAATATTGATTATTTTCCAGTAACAGCATATACCATCAGGTTTTATTTGTGACCTGAATGCTATCAGCTGCAGAGTTTTTTTATACTAATAAAAAGCAGTTTTATAATACACTTTGGATTGAGTGAATGCATGTTTATCAGTTATATAATATAGTGTATATTAATAAACCACAGGGTTTTATTGTGGACAAAATTATCATCTTTAAGTTATCTTTACTTGAGTTAGCTTGACTTCAATTTCGGAAATAATTCCTTTTTGGCTTAATTTTTCATTTAATTGGTTCATTTTGTTTACATTTATAAACAAATAATGTTAAATTGTAACAGCAGTCAATGTAAAAAATGGGTTGTATATCATTAAACCACTGTACTGTTTACCCTATTGTAAAATTATTCCTGTAATTTAATTAGGCATGAAATGACAATTTTATCAGCACATGCTTGCCCTAGTGAGGGTTCTCTGAATATAAGATATATAATATAATATCTATATTATAAGATATATAATTATATACACACGTATATAGTGATGTCATTTCCTTTAGACACCAGCTCTAAACCTAGTACAATTACTGCTCTCATTGAATCTCTGCTGAGTGATCGATTTCACAAATTCCTGAAAAGCATAAAGAAAGATAGGCAGGAAACCTTAGACCTTCAGCCAGGGACATAGATGATTTTCATTCTCTCTCTCTCTCTCTCTCTCTCTCACATACACGCACACACACACACACACACACACACACAGGATTGTAATGCAATCCTGGCTGGGGATTTCCCCACTGAATATCATTTCTACATTACTGTTTTATTACTCAAAACCTTTTTCAAATTCCAATGTCTCATTCACAAATGTCCTAGCAATGCACTTTACATTAGTGTTAATTATTAATATTATTAATAAATCCTATTCTACTGTATGTCTGTAAGAACATGTAATCAAATAGACAAAGATGATACATCGGAGAAAGCATATTTTGCCAGGTTTGACATCCACTAGATGCTTTTGATATTTTTGTCTGCAGGTTGGTGGTTTGGGGATTTGGTACACATTATATTAATTATATCAGAATTCACAAGCTAGATAGAGATTTTTAATGTAAATAGCAAATGCATGATGTTGTACATACTGTATTATATGGGTTGTGGTAATTAAACTGTTATAAATTGTGGTACCGTGTATGAGTGTAAATTATTTAGAGTAATTACAGAACATGTATTAAAAGCATTAACAGCCTTTTATATGAATTTGCTTGCTGGACAGAATGTGATTACACATTCTCAAACATGTTATTGTGATAACCTTAAAAATCTTTAAAATGTAAATTAATATAATGCTTGCTTGAATGAATCTAAAATCTGTATGAAATGCAATATATTTGGCAATGGTGATTGACACACACACCTGGCAACCCTATCTAAAATACTTTTACTTTATGCTTAATCTAATATAAGCTTTTTGTATTTTCTAACTAGCAGGCCTGCTAGACAGCTAGCTTTCTAAATGTATTTTGGGTGTAACTGAACATAAAATTACCTTTCAAATTGTATACAACACAGTAACAAAATAATCACGCTCAGAAACACATCACAAGCTACTTTCTCTCACCAGACGCCAGACTAAGTTTGACTGTCTATTCTATAATGCTATAAAGCAAGCATGAAGATATAATAAGTATAGAAACATGAGCCTGGTTTACACTTGAAGTATTCAGTAATGTATTTATGAAAGAGCTGAACATTCGATTATAGCAACTTGCTTCCTGCCTGCAATCTAGTGTATAGTATTTTTCATCCATGTTTTTTATTACAGTGGTAGAAATCACAACACTATCAAGGTATTTATTATTAGGAGGGCAAGCACTGAAGGTGTATAGACATCTTATTGTTATTGTCACTTTTTTTCTTCTTCTTCTTCATCTTCTTCTTCTGGCTGAATTGTCTGTGGCAGCCGATAGATCTGTCTAGTAAAAAGGTGTGAAATTCGGTAGACTGTTTAGGAAGGCTCTGTGAAACATTCTGAGCAAATTTGGATGTATGTTTTTGGTTATAACTTTTGAACTGTGTATTAAAAATGTAAAAGCTATAGGCATACCTGGGTTTCCAGGGTGGAAAATAATTCAAAGCATGATATCAAATTCGATTTTCTGCCATCTTGGAGTTTTTTGTTGCTACTCCTCCTAGACATTTTGTCTAATTATCACCAATTTTGGCAGACATCATCATTAGAATAAGTTTCACAAAATTTTGAATATTCTAAACACTTTGCCCATATCGGGCCAATGAATCTGACAGTGAAGCTGCCATTCAGGCAGTGAGGCTATATCTCAACAACGACTTTACACACTGATACTGAACATGATAGGTATCTTCAGTGCAATAACTTGAGACTATGCACCAAACTTGTTGCCACCGACTGGTAAAAAAAATAATAATAAAAGAGCGTTCATGTTACTGCCATTATTGCTCACATTTTTACTCAACTTTTCAGCAGGTTTGGCTCATATCATCCTGACACCTGTGGAAATGTTAAAGTAGCAACAGACATGCTGCTTATTTGTCCATCTAGCTCCTTCCTCCTTAAGTAGGAGAATTCCACCACTGTCTGTCGTCAATACAGGAATCTACAAATCACTGAATCCCTTGAATCCCTTTGTCTAAACTTATGGCTCTGATTTCATTTGATTGCTCAAACAATTGTAGCGTGTCTGCGAATGTGCAGGTGCTCACCAAGTCTGGACCCCCAAAAAATGATTTTGCATTTTTAATATCTATTTTATAATTGTAAGCTTGTTTGACTTGTCATTTGTATTGACTGAGCTGATTCAAAAACAAGCTATAAATAATGTCTATAAATAGGAGTAAAATAAAATAATAACTTTCAGGAATAAATTGCTCTGTCAGAATAAATTGACAGAATATTATTGTAGAAAATTTCATCAGAACAAAAAAACAAGGTACACATACAAACCCAGCTACAATCAGCCCCGCAGTTATTCAGTGAAATCTGTGACAAAACACAAAAAAAAGCAGAAAAGAAAGCGCATATGAAGAGTTGATTCCTCAGGGCAAGTTTTTTTTTTTTTCTTTTTTCTTGAGAACAGGAGAATTGGCATGTAGAGAATGGTGTACGTGTACTAAAGGCCTCGTTTACCTTTGTGGAAAACAAATGAAGGAGGAAAAGTATGAGGAGGTGGTAAAACCACCATCTGGACGAGAATGTGCTTTAAAAAAAAATGTATAAATAAATCAATGCAAAAAACTTTCTCTCTCTTTCTCTCTCCGTATATATTCACTGCAGCATTTTTCAGGAATGTAAACTCGTTATAAAAACAACACGTTCATACGATCACTGAAAATAAGTATTAGTAAGTATTTTTTAAAAATTAAAATCCGCACAGCTCCAGGGTCACTGGTTCAATACTAGGCTCGGGTTACTCTCTGTGTGGAGTTTCACATGTTTTTTTAGTGTCCATATGGGTTTCTGTCTGGTTCTCGAGTGTCTAGCCTCCGAAAACATACTAGAATTACAATCATTTATTTATACGTTTTTGGATTACGATAATTTCTACCACAAATGCAGATTTATTTTAAAAGAGATGTTCGTTTACTTTATTTTGTCTCCAGTGACAGCACTTAGAGGTAAAGGTTTAACTTCTCACAAGACATCAAAATAAAGTGATGTAACACATTACATTAAACTAAATGCAAATAAAAACATACAGTGTAATGTGATATAAATACAATCACACGTTCCTGGGATATGCTCCAGATCCAACATGATGCAACTCTTTTGAGTAAATGAGCTCATTGTACATACTTTTTACAACAAAGGTCAAGGCTTACATCAAGCTAATATTTGCGTTGTCTTTTCTGGGAGTCAAATTTACAACAAAAAAAAAAAAAATCAGAGACTGTAAGTAAAGGAATCAGAAAGATTTTGGTTGAGACCGACTTACTTGTTAGCTACATTATTCTTCTTCTGACGCCAAACAAGTTTAAGGCTGATTCAAAGCTGACTTGCAGTAAGGAGAACATTATGAACCATTCCGTTACTTGTGGTTACAGTATCCAACAACACCAAGCTGTAAATTAATGTAGCACTGAATCTGAATCCAGTCACATAATTACCCCTCATTGACCCTCCTTCTTAACCTCCAGCGCTCGTTTGATGTTGATATTGGAACCGTGTGATGAACAAAGGACTTCATTTGTGCTTAATTGAACAGCTGGAGCAGATGTTTCAGTCTCTTTTAAGCATGCATGTCTGTTTATAAGCAGCAAGGGCTGTTTTTCCGGCCTGCAGTGCTATATTTTGCTCTCTGCAGCTGTGTTATTGCACTCGAGTTGTGTTTGAGGGTCACTCACTGGTCCTCGCATGACAAACTTTAGAAGCCAAGGCCATGTTTCGGCTTGAATTGCAATGTTTAAAAAGTGTTTTGGCTTAGTTCAAATACTTCCCTCCTTCACTGCATGCAGTGTGAATGTGGGACCCATCTGTGCTCAAATAATATTAAAAAAAAAACACACATTCCACCACAATACAGTAGGCACAGTTATATTCCATGTATACCATGGTAACTGAAAATCAACACCACTAAAGCAAAATAAGAAACAGGAATAAGATGGGTTTGGAGAAGAATGTTCTTAGATGTAACCATAACTACAATCGCGTAATGTGTCGATGTAAGAAATTACATTCTAAGGAAACAAAACCAATGTTTGTTAAAATGCTGGTCATTAGGTTTGGTCTAAGATAGGTAATAATAGCCAAAGATCCTAATATATGAATCCAAACCCCACTCTGAGCTGTTTATTTTCCATCATGCTGGGAGATTTCTTCTACATACTGAGCCCAAAATCCCAAACTACCCAGTAATCACACATTTTACCTGATAATTCTGCTGATCATCTGTTTCCATCTCATTGTTTCTTTATCAATAACTTTTACTTCTCCAGATTCTCCTGTATTTACTTTTTTTCCCTGTTCTGCCCTTTCCATTCAAGTTAAAACACTGATGCAGGTGGGGCATGGCCGTTTACAGGGAAGGGAATCTTGTTCAAATAGTTCATATAGTACTTCATTGTAGTGTGAAAATTTGGGCATATTTTTATTCATGACTGAAAAATCTCTCTTTAGTGTTCTTTATAAGTTATCAAGAAATAGCCATTGAGACAAAGGTGCTTGGACCCCGCAAATCGCTGCATGTGACTATATTTTAATAGTCACTAGTAGCAGGTATAAGTTAAGGATAACAGGCAGTGAAACAGCTACAAAAAGCAGAGTAAATGAAATCATTTTGAACTATTAAGCAATTTATTACATTTTCATTTCACATCACAAAGAGTTTTCTGGGTAAAGTTTGTTCCAGAAGTAAAATTCATGCTATCTGAGCTAAAGTACTGGAACCTCAATAGTCTCAAGTATTCACTGAGAAATCAATGCAGCTATTTTAGAAATGCTTCACGTTATGCACTATGCAGTACACACAGTACCTAAATGATTGCAGTAATTATTTAGCAATTATTACTGTATTATTACTATGTATTACTATTATTGTAGTAATTATTCATTGATGACTGTGAAGTAATGACTTAAATGGTTTTTTTTTTTTCAAAAACAATTACTGAAAATTATTATTTTTTTCAGTAAATGGAAATGACATTGATCTACAACACACACACACACACACACACAAATACATAAATCATTCACCTATTTTCAAAAATAGTATGCTTTGCCCTTTTCAACACATAGCTCAAGCTGTGAGTGCAAAAACTTCCACAGTCTGTCTCTGTGGTTCTAGCACATCATCTGGATATTAGATCAAGTGCATCAGCTCTTGCTGTTTCCCCATGTAAACACTACTCACACAAAAAATGATACAAAATATGATTTGAGACATCAGAGCCCCAATGCTGGAATAATTCTTTTCACTACTGACTGAAAGATATTGCGAATAAAAGGGGGAAGGGGAACTATAAAAAGCATCTGGGAAGTCCAGAAATAACACACACCACGTGCCACAACATTGTGGCCCCTCACATTCCCCCATAGTAATTGAAATGAAGAGAAAAATGAAAACAGACCAGCCGGGGCTGATGGGTACAGCTGGATAAGCAAGAATTATTACACAAACAGAGAGAGAGAGAGGAAATCTCAAAAGAGCCATGGCACATTCTGGACTTGAAGTAGACCAGGGGCTAAACTACTCCAAAGACTACATGCTTCGATGAAGTTTAAAAAGTGTGATGTTTATCGCGCTAAAGCTATTTCTGTCATTCGGGTAATAATTAGCACCCGGCATGTTTTGCACCCCACACAAACCTAGCAACCTTGAAAAAGATACTGCTGACAGTTTAGCACGTCTGATTAATAAGACAAGTGTCACATTGCAATGGGGTAAAAATGATGTTTTTAATTTATTCTTTAAAAACCTCATGAGAGACCTTTTTTAAATCACAAGCTCCCATCACAAAGCTGGACAGCCATGCTGTATATATATATATATATAGAGAGAGAGAGAGAGAGAGAGAGAGAGGGAGAGAAGAGAGCGAAACAAAGCCAGGTGCAAACAATATGGAGGCTTTCACTCACACGTCATTTGAGCAGGAGTATCTTGAGACAATAACTTATTTATTCTTCTCCTTCCTCAGTAATATGGCCTTGAAAAGAGGCGATAGCACATAACAGCTGCCATAAATAATGGTTTAATGAGCCCCTCCACCCTCCTCTTTAATAATGACGGCGCTTTTCCAGCCAGCCAGTTTCCAGGATGGCCACATGTGGCCTCCAGGTGGACCTGAAACACACTAGTCATACTATTCCTACCAGCTTGGGTCCTTAAATCTACATCTGTTTGAAGTTTCCTCATGAACATAACAGGGAAGCTGACAGCAGTCTGTATGAGACTCATTGTTTTTGTAAGTCTGTTGGGTTGGGGCTTGTCCTAAATACTTAACTCATGTCTAGGGGTAGTGTACTCCAACCTCACCTATGGTTCTAAATACCAGAATTGTTTCATTGTGTCCTGAGTTCTTGAGAGTTGCTTCTTTATTTCAGAGTCATAAAGACACACCGCACACCGTGTTATTCTCTGTTATTACCCATAATGCACTTTCTACCCACTTCATGCTGATGATAATTTTCATGTAAGTTTGGTGGTCATGTGGTGTGTGTTTTTTGAACACTACTAGCAAATCGACTAATTAGCAATTAGTCTGTAGAGAGGAAAATGTTGTAGAGAGCTTAGTAGTTTAATAAAAAAGCAAATTTTTGGTATTTGAAACAGTACATTACAGTTTACTACACAGTATATAGAGTGTCCCAAAAGTCTTCATGTATTTCTCCACAACATTTCCATTTATTCGTTTATTTTCTATAGCGCTTATCCTATACATGATCACGGGAACCAATCCATCACAGCGTGCAATCACACACACACACACACACTCATACACCTATTCACACATTATGGTCAATCAGCCGATCAGGTCTTTGTACTAGGGGAGGAAACTAGAGTACCTAGAGGAAACCCCTGAAGCATGGGGAAAACAATTAAACATACAATTTCAGAAAGGCGCAAGGCAAACATGCTAACCTCTAAGCTAACGTGGCTTAACTCTTCCAGTTTTTCTGAATTTGTATTTACAAGTTTTGCAACAGTTTTGGTGTCATGTGCTTGCCTTGTTTCCTGTTGAAGTCCATCGCAACTTTCCATCAGCTTCCTGATCCAGCCATAAGCCATTATTTAAATATAATTTTAAAATATTTATTATTTTATTAACATAACACACATCTCTAAGAGTAACACTGTATGAACAATCAGCCTTCAAGATGTCTCGTGACTACAGATTGTTTTAGTATTTGGTTGTTGTTGTTTTTTATATTTATAGAATGTCAGGCTTGACTACAAGCATTTGGACAGATTTCTAACAGCAGGGTCTCTAAATCAACAACATCACTGTTTGACACGGCATTATAGTTGACAGCAGACCTGAGACTCATTTTTATCCACAAGTGTGTGAGACAGCATCATTCAGACCAAGCAGACGTGGCAAATTGAACCCAGTTCCCAGGGATGTACACCTCCATAATTACTTCCAAACCACTTCAGTTTACAATCACATGCAATTTTCACTCATTGTTCAGTGCTCAAGGGATTTCACACAATTACACTGTCTGCTTTAACAGTTATGTTATAGTGTTTCATATTGTCCGTATATTGTGTGGTTATTTACATTGTCCGGTGTATGCCATTGTCTGTTTTTTTAATGATGTACAGTACAAGCGGACTGGCAGCTCCTTCACTTCCTATTGCTGGGCTTTTACCATCTATAAAAGTGCACCATCTGCACAGCGGCACTAATGAGTGTTATAAGGAAGCAATTGTCCAGGAACTGTTCACTGTGCATATAATTAAATTTAAAACACAACAAATGCAAGCATGAGCAACAAATGTTGTGTTAATAATAGAACGACTACAAGAGAGCACGCAAAAATGTGGAAAAAATCTGAGAAAGAAAGAAATTAGATTTATTATTTCAAATAAGATATTAAAAATTCTCTTAAAAAATGCTTGAAAAGGTAAATATTCATTAAAGAAAGAAAGAAAGAAAGAAAGAAAGAAAGAAAGAAAGTCCCAGTGAGTATGAGCTGAAGCAAAGCTGCTGACTGGTCAGCTAGAGAAAAGCTCATTATCAATGGCTGGCAGCTGGAAATCTAATTTCATTTTAAAGGTCATTTGTACCATATAAAATGTTTTTAAAAATTAAAAAGTTCTCTTTTTTGAGATCTTCTCTATTTTTTAGAGATATTTTTTAATTATTATTCTTTTTTTTTTTTCAAATAAAATTAAATCTATTTTTGGATAAATTTAAGATAATTTTGAATATTTTTTACTCCAAAGTGAGCTCTTAAATGTGTACATAAATATTATATCCTATTATGATTATTAATAATAATAATAATAATAATAATAATAATAATAATACACTTGAGTTTTTTTTATTTTATTTTTGCACAGCTCAGCAATATGCATTAAACCGCACACAATAACAATAACAAACACCTGCACTTTATTCATTAAATAGTCTTATCATCATGAATATTCATATTGACATCATACTCATATCATTTCTACTCTTTATACCGTTATTCATATACTAGCTCTACTTCTAGAAAAACATAGAATGTCTGTTTGTTTTTTGTTTTTTGTTTTTTAATCGATTTATGAAGCCACCGTAAACTTTATCACATTTTATCACACAACGCTATCGTTTTTTGCACAAGCACAGTTTCTGATACATTAAATTTCAGTAAAACATATTTGCTGTAAACTAAAGATGCTGCATCCAAAATACTCAACAAAAATCCTGACTTCCTTACTCGTACTCGCACCATCAGTCAGTATAAATACATTGTTTAGGACTACTATGTTAAAGAATATAACAAATTTACTGTACTGCATTGTCTTTAACTATCTGATGGAGTAAACATATTTATTGGTAATAAGTACTGACTTGTGAACCCAAGTCTATTTGATATAAGACTGTATTGAATAACAAATGCCAGAAACCGAGTGGCTCATTTCTCAGGCATAGAGTGATTACTTCAGTCCGCCATTGTTTTCCTCACTTAACATCCAATCATGATTCACGGCGGGTAAAGCATTAGTGAGAAAAAGGAAGCTGCAGGTGTAATATTTCCATGTATAAAGCAATTCTCATCATCAACTCCACTATCAACATCTATCAGCCCTAATGTCTGAGTGAAAACAAGCCATGCTTCATTTAATTAATGTTTCACCTAAAGCAAAGTCATTCATACGAAGTAAAGCTCTCAGATCTCTTTATTGCTTCCGCTCATAGCCAAGTTCCAGCAAGATCCGGATTTGTCATTTGTTTTGTCTCGTTACGTATGTTTAAGATTCTTTAAAACTGATGTCAATATATTGAATCTAACGTATGTGGAAACAAGACCACATGTGCATGTAAAAGTGTGATACTGGGTTCTACCACATGACGAAGTATCGATGAAGAGTGTATTAGGAAAAATGGCCCATTTTCTGTATTGACAAGTGTATCGATCACCTCATACAGCATTACAGCTTGAACCAATCGATGCTAGTCTCACACAAATCCAACACTTTTACTCATGCTATACAGAATTTCAACACCTTTATGGAAAATTATTGACAGCTAACTGGCTGTCAATAAAAACCGAACAAAAGTTTGCTATATTTTTCATTAATACTCGTCTAACAGTGGTTCATATAATTCCATATAAGTTAGAAAGGATCAAATATATAAAGTGGTAGCTCAAAGCCTGAGGCACTGGACTACTGATTGAGTTCGAATCCCAGGTCCACCAAGCTGCCACTGCTAGCCCCTGAGCAAGGCCGTTAACCCTCAATTGTATAAAATGAGATAAAAATGTAAGCTGCTCTGGATAAGGCTGTCTGTCAAATGGCATAAATGTAAATATATAGAATATTTAGTATGAAGTATGCGTATCATTTGCAAAGCTGACGTACTGGAAAAATTCAGCATGTACTGCACACTGTTTTGGGGTTTGGTTAACTTTGAATTGTGCACAAAACACGGCTCGTTTGTTAGGAACATTGGGCATGAGATATTCCATCAAATATATGCCAATATAATGATTTCAAACCAATAAACCCAACAGTGTGTGAACGGGACATTCAGATACATAGACAGCCAGTGTGAGTTTGAGGTAGCGTACTATATTGGATCCTAGTGTAAATAGCTAGCAGAAAAAAAAACAGCAGGTGACACAGCAGGTGAAACATTTTGGTTTGGTCATCTGTCTATCCAAAAACCAATATTAAGTAAATACTGACAGAATAAGTGTTAGCATTGTCAGGTTTCTGTGTTTGGTGTTATTTTTAGCTCCCGGAATCAGACTGTCTCGAAACCACTTTTCGTTTGGCAAGAAAAAGCAGCAGGAAATTAGCAGAGCAGCACTCCTCCTACGCTATTTATCCAACCACAGCATGACAGTGAGAGACAAAGAGATCTCATCCAGCCTGTGGGTAAAATTACAATCATGGAGAGGTTGATATTCGGCTGAAACGCTACAATGCTAACACATGTACACTCCTAACTAGTGTTAATCGTTGTTGACACGTAAATGACTAACAGCTGATACTGGCTCAGTTATTAAGCCCCTGTTATTCAGCCTAATGTGTTCAGACAGTAAGAACATACACTGTTTAGGACTCTTCATAGTAAACCGCATAATTTACTAAGTAAGAAATATTTCACACTGAAGATATTTTTCGAATTAAAAGTTTTGTGGAAAACGTTGTTAAAATGTATTTATTTCTTCTTCTATTGCATTCTTTTTTAATTTAAAAAATGTATAAAATTGGTAGAACTTTTACATGAAAGTGAAGAATTTGGGCACTGCATATCCAAATGGAATGTAATTTAAAATACAATGAGATTCCATATTTCCATTCTAGTAAGTGTGATTTATTTAGTTTATAAAGGAATTTAGTATGCAGACTTATCAAAGCAGAAGGAGCTGAAAGCCTTCGTTCTTATAATGTGGAAATCAAAAGAAAAATATAAAAACAGGTTTTATTTTTTCCTTGGTTTTATTGCTACAGTCTAAAAGAAGACACGTCATTGATCCAGTGTATCCAGAAATCTGAAAAAGATTCCAGGCTGATCATTTCTACATAATCAGAAGTGCCTTGTTTTAATATAAACAAGAAGTTTGATGATTCTGTTGTCAGTATCGAAGAATTTTACAAAGCTGTAGTATAAGAAAAGTTATACCAAGGATGTATGAAGAATGTTTTATACAGTAGAAGCAGCAAATAACCTTATAGTAAACCTTTCGAGTCCCAAAATCTACATTCTGCTTTTCTGCTTTTTGTCTAAACCTATATGAAATAAGCTTGGGTTTATATTCAAAATATTCTCTGCATGACGTCCTTCTCAAGGTGAAAAGCAGCACTTCCTGTCTGAACTTCAACAACAGTACTCTGTTAGGCACTTTTCCTGGAATCTTATCACGCTGGAAAACTAAACTTTAGGCCTTTAAATATAAATGGCATCCAGCTCTAGTGGAAGAAAATCCACCATCAATCTTCAGGGCAGCTCAGTGGAGCTATTATGCGTTTGTGAGGAATTAGTCGACATGTTTTAAGTGCATCAGATGAACTATCGATGTCTGATCACATGGTTGTGATTTTCATATAAGGGCTTTGAGAGGGAGGATATTAGACGGCTTTGTATTGATTAGTGAGAGATCTCGCTCTCATCCCAACCTACAACGTCCTCCTACAGTCTAATGGTCTGGAGGCTGAAACTGCCTCATGTGCAGATATCATTTTCACTGATGTTATTTAACCCTGTATGTTCTGTGCAAAATTGAATTTGACTACAATTGGAAAGATTATTTTGAAAATATTTCTCTGAGCGTGAAACATTCACGATTCTACGGACTCTGGGACTTTTTTATTTGTTTGTTTTTTCATTTTCAATATGAGATCAGTATTAGAGCTGTAAGAATAAGCCAGTCATGCAAGCCAGACTTCCAGCTTCGCTAGAGTGCCTGGTGTGTTTTCTCAATAAACATGGGCAAAAATGCCTATTTTTTCACTGATGGAAGCCATTTGACTGACATAGCAGAAAACCATTTATAGACACTCTCTTGTGCTTTGTCATCCCCTAGCTGAGTAATCCTAGAAAATGAAATATTTACCATATAATATTACACTCATCCTGAAATTCACTCTTGGACAAATTTTGTGGAGAAAAAGAAAAGGTTTTTTAACCCTTTGTTCACTCCGTTGGCAGAATGGAAATCGACTTATCAGACATTTTCAATCAGTATAAACAAATTAATTATTTTATGGCTGCAAGCCTGTTCTAAATTTATTCAGGACACTGTTGGCTTTCAGTGTGAGATGCTTTTTCCCTCTGCTGAGATAATCTTACACCGAGTTGTTGAAGATAGCGCCTTCAAATTTTAGACTCTTATGAGCAAGCACTTGGGGCAACAGAGAGAGCAGAAATGGGTTTGATATCAGTATTTACTTTGAAGATTTGAAGATAGAAACATCTGTGTGAAAAAAAAACAACAAAACTTTTCTATGAATATATTGCCCCTAGGTTAAAACAGAAATACTTATAAATAACTACACATTCTTAATTTCCTGAGGTTTTAATTTCATATGAACTATTAAGCACCACTGTGGAGTATGACATGACAAAGAAATTCAATGCTGAACATTGACACAACGAAAAAAAAAAATAAAAAATTGCATTCCGGCAGACACTTGACACTGATATGAATTAAGGTTTACACTAAATGTAGTATTTTCAAGAAATGTGCAGTGTGTGTGTGTGTTTGTGTGTGCACTGTAAATTGCACAAATGATTACATATACTAATTGGACCTCCGTTTCAGACTTGTTTATATTGATATTCACTTGAATGAAGAGATCACTTGGGAATTTTATAGTAAATATTACATCTGTATTTATCGTAGAACTACACAGCTGGCCTGGGGCATCTGGGAGGCAGAATGCTGCTAAGTATTAAATGCTGCAGGATGGCTGAGAGATAGTTTTATCTATACTGAGCCCCTATATGAGTGTATTTCATATGTGACAGGACAGAAAGAGGAACAAGTGTTCATCTGTCCTCTTCTGTCACTCTGCTGTCGCTTTTCGGTCTAGTGAGCATTTTCACCCGTCATCTGAGCCACTAAAACATAACAAAAACCCAAATATCGAGTTGAGACGCAGAGTTCAACGACGCGTTTCAATTTCACAAAGAAAAAAAAAAGGATCAATGTACCAGGAGGAAGGCAATAGTTATGAATCACCTCATGAGTCACTGACATTTTACCGAGGGCGGAAATCTTGATGGCATTTAATGTCAGACAGCGAGCAGAATAAAGCAGGTTCCATTATCATAATTCTTGAAAAGGTGACAAATAAGGCATTCTTAAATTTCACATACAGTGTAGAGAGTTGGAAGTGAAAACAGCTGACGTGGGAAATAAAAGAAAGAACCTCCAGAGACTGGAGTGAATAATATTATGGAGCAAGAAAAGAGCACGAATAACAGATCTTAAAAGGAAAGTTTATTGAATGCTATATTTGGAGTTTATTTTTAGTCTACACAAAGAGCGTTAGAAAGACTAGAATTCATATCTAGAAGCATTGCGATTGCTGGAACACAGAATCCATACTAATACACTAATTATGTTATTTTCAAATGTTCTAGCCCTTGAGCAGGCAACCTGTTTACAATTTTAACACACATATACTATTCCTGTCATTAAATAAAGCTTACTAGTAGCAGAAAATGAGCTATTTTATATGTGGAGACCATTCTTCTGTATCCAGACTGCAGCGCAGTGGCTAGAGCACTATTTCTTCTATGCTAACTACTAATGAGCCAATTATCAAGCAAGAAAAAGCTCGCTAATAAATAGGCCCCAAAAGTGCAAATTGGTAAACCGTCCCAGACTACATCCGTGATATTTTTTTTTTCCTCTTAATGATGTTACTTGTTATAACTACTTATAAAGATTTCTATATTTGGAATTAGTAATAAAAAATCTTTTTTGAGATTCAGCATCACTGAACTGTATAAATTTCTCCGACTTTTGGTCTCCGCTGGTCTCTTTATGGTGTATGAGGTTGCATGCTCTACATTTATATTGGTCACTGTGGAGACATTTAATTGGTTGAAACATACAGGTGGACAAAATTCAGGATGAACTCACTGTGCACTCCAAAGAATAAATAAAATATCACATTAAAAAGAAATTGTATAGTAAAAAAATTATTTAAAAAGATCCTTCTGTCACTTAGACTGATATTTTTTTACTAATGTATCAGAGGAATTTTCTGCTTATGTACCCAGTCAGTCAGGGTTATCCATAAGGTATCTAAAAGGATTTATATATTATTGTTTAGACTCTGATGGAGAAAGTTAATTAAGCATTTAGACAAAGTTAGACAAAGATCAAGGTTAATTAAGCATCTAGACAAAGGTAGGCTGAAACTTTTACTTCTTTTTAGCTCTGTAAAGGAAAATGTGAAGGAATGGCTGTTTATAGCTGCTAGAAAGTAAAATTAGATCCAAATTTGACCAGGTGAAGGCAGGTGTTGACAGGACTTGGCCCAGATTTCTGGTCAGAATGTTCCTTAGACCCTCCCAAATCAGTGTGCCAAATGTCACAGCTTTTTACTAGCCAGAAGAGGGAAAAGACGAAGAAGAAGAAGGAGAAGATGATGATGATGATGATGATGATGCTTGGGCCCCTAAACTTGGCTTCCCACATTACTGTGGTATGAAAGAAGTAAAATACCTCGGAATGTGGTGTTCTAATAAAATATAACTCCGGCACATGCTTCATGTTGGGTCGAACCACACCATCTTGTTGTTCATTATTTTACTAGAACTGTCTGCTCTGTGTTTTTAATTATCTTGTCTTTTAAATGCAATACAGGAGCTGCTTGTTTCTAAGATTGTGTGTGTGTGTGTGTGTGTGTATGCATGTGCACATGTGTGCCTGAATGTGATTTAGTTTCTATTTCAGGCTGAGACAGACACAATGAGACACACTAAGCCTCAGACTCTCACAGTCATCAGAGAAAGTAGGAGAGACAGAAAAACTTTACTCTTTACTAGTGTCTCTTTGTGTTCTATGAGAAAGAAAGAAAGAAAGAAAGAAAGAAAGAAAGACGTGGCAGACAAACAAAAGAACAAACTAAAGAACAAAATCTTTCCTTCTTACTCCTTCTTACTTCTTACTATTTAAAAAGGTGGACAACTTGTCAATCCTCTCTCTCTCTCTCTCTCTCTCTCTCTCTCCCTCTCTCTCCCTCCCATCCATCTCAATCTGTCACTACTTCATAACTGTCAGTCTGTCCACGTCTCTCTCTTTCCTCTTTGTCTGTCTGTACGGTCCTCTCTTTGGCTCTGTTTTCTCCTGTCCATCTGCCTCCTTACATCTCCATCTTTTCATTTCTTCTCATCTCTCTTGGTATTTCTTTCCCTCCCATCTTCAGTCATCCAGCTCTGTCTCCCTGTCTCATCCACTGACTCTCTCCCTGATCATGTCTCTCTGTATTTTCGGTCAGCCTGTCAACACCTCTCTCTCACACTCTCTCTCTCTCTCTCTGCTCATGTCACTCTCACTGCCTGTCTCACTGTCTGTTTGCTCCATTTTACCTCTTTTTGTCTGTCTCTCTCTCTATCTCTCTCTCTCTCTCTGTGTCTCTCTCTTTCCCTCTCTCTCTCTCCTGACCAGCATTTGGTCTGTCTCTCCACCGTAAACAGGAATCTCATTAAAGCAGCCTGAATAAACTCACAGTGGCTCTGATGGTTGAGACGGACGAGACCTCTATTAGCAGTGGAGAAAAGTCCCTCCTTATTTAACTCACTATCACTCTGCCTGTTTGAAAACACCACTGTGAACACACACACACACACACGCTCAGGGGGATTTCTTAACAACATTTCACACACCGTGGAGGATTCTGATGGGTGGGAATTGGAGTTTTTAGGGTTTGATGTTACCGTAAACACGGTGAAGATACAACCCAAAAGTTGCAATAATATTTACGCTAATAACTAAGCCTCTTTAATGTGCTTTAATATTCTGACATGCTTTTTTCGCTTGCAACGAGTGGTGGTTTAAGTTATGATATCCTTGCTGTCAGTTCAAACCCGTCTGCCCATTCAATCAAAAAGCTGTATCCACCCACAGAACTGCTGCTCACTGGATGTTATGCGTTTTATTCTGTATAGAGACTGTCGTGTGTGAAAAAACCCAGGAGAGCGACAGTTTCTGAAGTAATGTCTGGCACCAACAACCATACCATAATCAAAGTCACTGAGAAGCTGTCAAACCTACATTCACCCCTGTCTAAAGATAATTTTAGATTTTAGTGAAAAAAATCACTTCTTATTTTCAAGATTTTTCAAAATAAAAAAAATCTCCCGCCCGAGAAACATAAAATACTAGGAATTTTATCCAAACCGTTATTGAAGTTTCTTCAATAAATTCTTGAGTTCAATTCAATTCAGTTCTCTGAGTTTATGATTTTACTGTGATGTAAGAAATAAACCCAAACACATGTAATGTGATAGGAAGACAATCAACACTGTTACCGTGATAATGAGTATTATTTTGCAATAGCAGCAAATTCTTTCTGAGTGTGTGACATTTTAAGCCTGAATGAGCCAAAATAAATAAATAAATAAATAAAGCAAATGCAACCGGTGGTAAATGGTACAAATATGCACAGCATGCTTTTTGTACTGCTAAATAATGCAGTTTGGAAAATAATATTTCAAGCAAGCTTACACACGCATACACACACACACACACATATTGCGGCACCTCGCATTGTTTCCAAATCTTTCTTGTCAACGTCTAATGATTTGATCTTCCTCAGTCGCTATAGCAACATTGCTGAACAAGCAGCATCAGTGATAATAAAGCTTTGCTTTAACAATTTTCTTTCCTCCACCTGTCCCTGGACGATTCGCATTCTTCGCGGAAGGTCCGAGTTTAGTCATGGCAACGTGTCTGCACCAGAGTTCAGGACTCCTACACACAAAGTTCTACCCCACTGACCATTGACTTCATCTCAATAGTCAATGACTATCTAGGTATTTACACTGCTGCTGATATTACTGTGAAAAATACAGACACAATCAACAAGCTTATCTTAGAGTCTGTGAGAATGTGTGAGAATTCTCTAATCCGATTGGTCGAAAGTGTTCAGTTCAGTACAATAAATTTCTATGAATGAATGAATTTCTTCGATGTTTTCCTTTCAATATTAACAATGCACAATGTCAAAAGAAGTGTATATAGGACCATTCATATAATCTAAGGTTAATAAATCTAAGGCAGTTTGGGAAAAATAAGGAAAGTGTTCATATTTTGAAGTCGTCTAAAAAGGAGTCATCCATTTAACATTTATCTGAAGTCTCTTTTATGTCAGAGCTTTCTTCTGCCACAGGATAGCTTCAGGATAGAGGACTTTGTTGTGGTTGTTGTTTTTTTCCATCTTAAATTCAAGGCAGAGAGAAACAGAAAGGCTAGTGAGGGAACGACTGTTTATAGCTGCTATAACGAAAGATAAGAGGAAAAGTTATCGCAAAGAATGTAACTATAAATGGAAACATGTTGAAGCTGTCATTCTTTAATTCACAGACAATCGTTGTTGTCGGCAGCGTGCTGTGGTATATGAGTAATAAAACACTTCGGGACATGCTCTTATTGGATAAATAACAACTTCAGGGTGGTAACCACCTGAAGACATCACACCACCCAGTTGCTTATTGTTTTCCTATAGCAGCATGCATGCTGTGCCATGTTTTATTGCTTACAAAGCATTCTTAAATGTGTGGGGGTTTTTTAAAGTCTGGCTGAGAGTTTAATTCCCAGTGATTCCGCAGTTCTGTCTGTGAAAGAAGAGTAGTTGTGCTCTCTGGATGGGAAGGACGGCCTTCTCCATTCCCCTGTTGACCAGATCAATGCCACATGACAACAGGTGTTTATCTAGTGAACAAAATAGAGCAGTTAGTACTCTCCTTTGAACGAAGGCTGCAGCAGTTTAAAAAGGAGCAGCGGCTTCACACGTATTAGAGGAAGAGGATTCCCCACATGGGAATGATGAAATTATGGTATGACACATCAATGTCAAAAAAAAGCAATCGATTTTAATCGTTATTATTATTTTATACAGCTATAAAATGCTAACATAGATATCAATCAAGTTGTTAATAATGCATTTAGCCATGCTGTCTCAAATAAAACACGTCATCCAGCTGAACAGCGAGGCAACCTGCATGACCCTGTAACGAAGCTGAATATTTAAAGTCCATCATGAGATACTTCTGAAACGGTCTCAGCTCAGAGCCCTGAGGAATCCCAGCAAATCTTATGCAGAGGTTTCTGACATTTCCTTCTTCTTGTGCTTTAATTTAAATATATTTATTGATTCAGTATGATTCAGTCTGGGACAGACATGCTACCATAACTAAACAACTAAACATGCAGAAGATGTGAAGTGTCCAGGGGCACAATTGGAGGAGGAGGAAAGAAAATTCTGCTATGTTGGAAGTTCTGATTTTCAGGGCTTTTTTTTTTTTATTAAATATGGTGGCTTATAGAATGGCTGCCTTTTGTTTATCTTGTCCAATTGGGTGTGTAAGTAATATTAAAATGTCCAGGAAAATAATCTTTAAGAAATAAATACCAACTAGCTTTGTAAATAAAAAAATAGCTGCATAAAAAAGTAGCAGAGGGCATCGTTTCCAAAGCACAACAGCATCATTACATGCTTCATTAAGTTGATTCATGACAAACACTCGATAATTATTCAACAGGACACAATCCAATCCAAATCTATAAGAACAATCTCCCTGTTACGATTCATACCACACCCAATCAGAGGGGCTTTTAGAGCATGTATAATAAAACCGCATAATAAACACATCGGCCTACGTTTGCACGCATTTGTATGATTGACCACAAGATAAACTTCAGCATTGTACCAAAGTTTTTTGTTTAGGATTCCGCACGCATTTTCAAAAGTGGAAGAAGTAGAAAAGTAAAAACAAAGGAATTCCATCAACTCATTCAGAATTCAGCATTTTTCAGGGTTTTTTTTTTTATTATTTTTTTTTATTCTTTTGTCCTTCGTGACTTCAAAAACTGCGTCTCCGCAAGGACCCAAAAATAACAGAACCATCTGGATAAGGGTCACTTTCCAGCGCAGTCTCAGCAGAGGTAATTATACATGTGCTCTACTGAGAATTTGGAGTTAAAGTTAGAATTAGGAATGTGAGCAGAAAAAAAAAAATAGTCTTCCTCTATAAAAGCGCTGAAGCAACAAAAATCCGGAGAAAAAGCTGTCATGCTTTCCATGAAGCCTTCAATGAAGTCATTCTAACTCTGCTTAGTATTGTAGATAGTTTATGAACAGTGCCAGGTGAACATTTTATAAACTTCTATAGAGCATCATAAATCTTTTATTTGATTGCTATCATTAATAACCTCGCTATTATTCATTCCCGTGCCTACAGGGAAAGGCATGATCAGGAGTGTAAATCAACCGCGCTCACTATTTGTCAAAAACAAAAGCAAAAAAAAAAAAAACATCACAAATACAGCAATTAAGGCACTTAGAAATCGTGTGGCTTAATTAGTCATCGAGGATTAAATTAGAATACTGTATATGAATTTTAATGTGACTAACAGGAAGCTGAGGAGCTTTTAATGGAATAGTCTGACGACATCTTTGGTGTTCAAAATGTGCTTTTTTTTTAAGATTTGCGCTGGAGATTAATTTAACGTGACGTCATCATCTCAATTTTCTTAAAAGAGCAAAAACAACACAATAAAACTATGATCATAATATCGAAATATAATTCTCGTAATTTTATATACACTTTATATACACTTTACTACAACGGACCATAATCATATATTTAATAGACAAAATTAATTGCATTAATTGTTTACCTTTACCTTTGTTAATATGATATAATGTACGATCTGGGCTTAAATTTTAACAGATTTTTAAATTAACGCTGGTTTTAAGTTTATAATACAACTCGAAGCGCTCAATGATGACCTTATAAATGTTCATAATGCTACATTTTATAATGCTTATTAATATTAAAGGTGCTTTTATCATTTAGAATAACAGTGCAGGCCCCAAAGGAACTTGTGGTAAACAGTGATCTGGTATGTTTTTCTTCTCAGTTTGAGCTTTATGAGGAATTGTTAGACCTTATAATAAGCTTTCTCACATTATTTTTATTAACCAAGAATACTCATAAAGCCTCACAGTACTAAAGCTTTATGAATATGGGCCTTAGACCAAGGCAGTGTAACAATATTATATCACCATCGTGACTTCACTGTGACTCACGGAAACAAGCAGCTGCTTAGCCATTAGTCAAAAATCTATTTTGTACCAGATGTTAAATATCAAAATTCATCTTCAGTAGCCATTTTATCATGGGCAGGGTCAATGTGGGTCTGGATTTTTTTTTTTGAGGAACACATGATATGAGGTGGAGAATACGACATGCATGCACACATTTCTACACACCTAGGGGTGAGTAGGCAGGTATGTTTTTGGGAGGTGGCAGGAAACCTGGAGGAAACCCAAACAGGCAACATGTGAAACTCAATATAGACAATGAAGTGAGCTCAGGGATCAAATCAGGGATGCTGTTTTAGTAAGTCACAGCACTAACAACACAGTACCACTCATAATTTGTTCAAGAATATACTAAATCAATTGTTATGGCTTTTTAAACATGGCACTAGTTGTAATTGGCATTGACATGGATTTTTCTCGCACGTAGTAAACCCCATATCCATGATACACATCGTATATTATAAAATTTCCCTCCAATGCTTTTTGGCATAACACCTCCCTTTAATAGGCTTCGCAGAAGGTGTTATTGAAAGCTGGATATTAATATTCATAAGGATATGATATGTTCACACTCATAACCAACTCTGTTTATTGCTTATTTAAAGGCACTTCCCATTTTGTCCAACACTCTCATCCGCCGAAGCGTATGTGTGTGCTTGTGTGAGGACGGCTTCTCTGATGCTATTACACTTAATGACCTGCCAAACCATGTTGTGTTAACCATGACTGAAAGCAGCACGCAAATCACAGACATGACACTGCTGGAAAATAATAGCAGTAATAATCTCACCAAGCTTAGCAGTATGCTCACTGTTTAGAAATCGTGCTGAGAAACTGGAACATGACTTCAGGATTATTGTAATGCAGTCCTGCTGGGAAGCTTCAGTGTATCCAAAGGAGATGATGATGATGATGATGATCATAGACCAAAAGTAGGTTGTTGACATACAAAGCAAAAAAACTATTTATGCAAACTAGTGACCTTCTATAAGCATTCAGATGTATAAAGGTCTATGTACGGAAATCTGTTTGTGCCTAGAGGTAAAAGCTCTACAGCAGAATATAATTTTCAGAAAATAAAGGATCTCAGATATCTTAATCTTAAAAGGTGTTTTTGGGGACATGGTGATGCAGCAGGTAACACAGAGCTTGGGTTACTATCTGTGCAGAGTGCCTGTGAATATTCTCCTGATGTTCGAGTTTCTTTTAGGTTTTTTGGTTTTTCTCCCATCTTTGAAAAACATGCATGTGGATAGATTGGTTCTGTTAAATTATGAATGAGTGTGTAAATGTGTGTGTGTGCATTGATGTGTGAACTCATCTATGAATAAATGAATGAATGGATGAATGAATGAATACTTTATTTCAGTGAACTATTCGTCTTTTAATTTTACCCAGTTTCTCTGCTCATGCATATGAAGGCGGCTATTTATTCATTGAAAAAACACACACTTTAAAGAAAATGCTCATGAGCTGAGCTGAGATAAATATTTGGATTGCAGTAATCATGCAGAACTTTTCTTGTTAGGCATTACTTCGAGCTGATGTTTATTTCGGCCCGGAAACGACTGTAATCCCCGTATTTTCCCAAATCTATTGCGCTTCAAGATGACAGATTCAGAACTTGAACAGAACAGGAGGAGGGATCATATCCAGCGAAGAAATAAACAAACAAATCCCAAAGTGCTTGCACTTGCATTAAAAGAAGCTCAGTGAATTTTAAATGCATCATTTAGCAAAGAAACAACTTGCAAGATCCAGCAATGCACCACGAAAACAAAACAAATTCAGTTCTAATATCAATAGGTTTCATGTAAATAGTGCACTTCTTCAATTCCATTCAACAGCAACAGTCATGTCACTTCATCCTCGTGCAAAGTGATGAGAAGAAAAACAATTTGAATAAGAAAGTAACGTCAAAGTGATATAAATGTGCACATTGTCTTAGGTTATATGCAGTAGAATTAAAAACAATGGAAAAAAAACCTGATTCGGACAGGAGATAAAATCTGCAGCAGCGCCACCATGTGGTTCAACCAAGCAGCTAATAAATTTCTGATCTGATCGAAGAAAATCTGGAAAAGCTTATCACCCAGTTTCAAATGGAAGAGGTATTAATTTGGAAGAAGATATCTAAAAATAAATAAATAAATAAATAAATAAAAAAGTTTTGTGAGACAACACAAATGCACAAAGACATCACAAATGCACAATGGAGCGCGCGTGCGCTATCAACGCCATAAGTCTCATTGCTGTAATACCTCAACATATGTATGCATATGAATAAAATAGGATAAATAAAATCGTATAAAAAGTTAAGCAAAGACTGGTTGAGAGTAGGGTTCGTGAAGGTTATTGGGTTTTGCTGTGTGTTACAGTTTGTATGCATATGATCTCAAATTCATCCGACTTGCATTTAAGTCATTTAAGTGTTTAGGGAGGAACAAGCCCAAAAACTTCGCACGTGAGGAAAACAGTCTGATTTTTTCCCTTCACTTCAATAATTAACTGCAAAAGTCTTTATTCACGATTCCTATCAGAAGAACAGTGAGACTTTGTCGGCAGTTGAAGGCGCAGACGGAAAAAGCCGCCGCAGGTAAAGAGAGAGAGAGGGAGAGAGAGAGAGATAGAAAGAGTGAGGGAAGGAGAGAGAGAGAGAGAGAGAGATAGAGACGCGGCGATAAAGACGGACATAAAACAGCGGGTCACTCTGGACACTTACCGAGAGAACACTGTCGGAAAGAGGGATCATCTAGAGCAGAGGAAGAAGAAGATGAGAGAAGAGAGCGAAGCGGCTCAGGGCTGCAGTAATCCTGATAGAGGAGAGTGAGAGTGTGATCCGAGTGGCACAGGAGTCACTGAGAGAGTGAGCACACACACTCACACACTCTGAGGAGAGAGAGAGAGAGAGAGAGAGAGAGAAAGAGAGAGAGAGAGAGAGAGAGAGCAGCAAGGAGAAAAGCTGAGAGAGGGAGAATGATAGAGAAGCACATTATCAGAAATAAGAGCTCCTATGATAGTTGAAGTTTCTTAGGTTCCTATGGTTCTACTTGATGTTTCTTGTTGGTTGTAAATGTTCTACATAAAAAACTTTTAATGATCCTGAGAGAAAAGCACGCAGGGTTCTAAATTCAGGCATGGAGAAAATGAATAAACAGAATAGACAGAGAAAACTTAAAAGTCAGAGGGGAGAGAGTAGACAAAAGCAGAAGAACAAGAAGGGAGCGAGAGAGTAAGCATTAGGGAAAAGGAAGACAGAGAAATGGAGGGATAGATGGTGAACAACAGAAATAGGTACGGAGCAGGAGGGAGAAAAGATGAGACACGGAATAAGGAGGAGAAAATGTATAGTTAATGGATTTGGGGTTCTTTAAAAGGGAACTTTTTCTGAAAGAGAAAATCCTCAGTTCCTCTGTGTTCACTTCATTTATGGGTTGAACTGTTTCCATTGTGTAGAGTGTGGTGGAGAATAAGCAGAGTAAAAATGAGAAAGTTGGTGAGGAAGGGAGGAAGAAAGAGTAATAGTTAGGAATAGATGGGAAAGCAAGAGAGTGGATGAAAATAATGAGAAGAAAGGAATGAAAGAGAGAAAGTAAGTGTTAGAGAGAAAGAGCAGGACGGAGAAAAGAAGAGACAGAGAGAAGGGAGGAAAGTAGAGTTTGGAAGATTCTTGAGTTTTTAATGGGGTTCTACTTAGAACCTCTGTTGTGGAATCTTTACAGGCTGCAACAATGAAGAAACATTTAGGCTTTAGATTCTAAATGTTTAAAGGAGAATAGAGAGAGAGAAAAAAAGAACTTTTTCAAAATAATTCCTTCTAATTCTTCTCGACTTTCTAAGGAGAATGAGTTTGAAGAAGAAGAAAGACATTTAGAGATGCAAGAGGGAGAGACAAAAGAGAAGAAAATGAGAATCGGAGAGAGTAAAACAAGCAAAAATAAAGAGAATAAGGGAAAGAGAGAGAGAGAGAGAGAGAGAGCATTAGATAAAGGTTAGATTAAAGGTTAATTTTATGATGCATTTAATGCATTAGTTTCATATATTAACATATTTACATATTTATTATATAAATGTTTATATACATATTAGTTAAAACCTCGCACTCACACCATCCCACCCAAAAAAAAACCCCTTCAGACTTATTCAGATTTTATCCCATAAATCCGTACGAAAGTCCACAGTCCAGTTTAAAGAGTCTTCTGTGCCCCCAATGTCCATTTTTCTGAGTCTGAAAGAGCTTTTCAATTTTCATTTCTTGTAGCGTGTTGGGCTGATTTAACACATTTTGCCTTATCCAGGAAGTACCTGGAGAGTGAGAGATTCCTTTTTCCTTTTGTCAGTTCTAAAAAGTGGTTAATCTGTGCTATGCTGCACTGTGCAGCTCCTCAGGCTGTTGGTGTGGGGTTTCTAAGCTGTTAGAGAAGCTTGGCTCGCCTGCTGTAGTGCTACTACTGCACTTTGATCCTTTACTCTCCCACATCATGACATTCACTGATTCCATCTGCTGTCCATTCTCAGTGCAGACATTAGGGGCATGGTCCAAAGGCAGTATAACTGCTGTCTTCATCTTTGCGCTTGAAGTTTATGCAGAGTGTCTTGTCCTGATTATGTATAAACATGAAAAACTGTCTGTGAAACGACTTGTTTCACTGCAGAGCGGATTGGTTTTCATGGGGCCAGCTCCTTCGTGATCAGCTCATTTCTCTATGATCGGGGGGCACATTTAAGATCACCACTCGTATCGTGGGGGCAGACAGAGTGGTAACTAAGACCATTACTCTTTTCACCTATATTTCACTCTTAATCAGCATGTTGACAAGGTTATGCCTTCTTAGGTTCAAGAGCACTGCTTATTCATTCAGGAGACAGAGCAGATGATTTCACAGCTGACCTGAAATCCCACAGCTAACAGCACCTCCTCCACCAGTGCTCCATTCTCTGGCACACACCTGATCCCCTACCGGAGAGACAGCATCTCCCTGCTGACCTCTGAGAACACGGCATCTTGCTCACTTTTGCTAACTTTCACAACTTTTACCAGCCATTAATAACTGATTTAAAACTTTATATTAAATATTTAAAGTAAGGAAGAGCCAAAAATGCAGTGAATTGCAGAAAATTGTATAGACACCAATCAGCTCCCCACATGTTCACTTCATACTTGAGCAGAAAGAGAGAGACAGAGAAATATAAAGGGAAAGTAAGAGAGTGAGCTAAAAAGGGAGAAGAATTAAGAGAAAGGTGGCGATAGAAATATAGAGAGGAGTATAAGAAAAAAACAAAGACGAGTACAAGGAACAAAAAGAAGAAAAGCAGTAAGTAATAGAAATAGAGTGAATAGAGAAACACAGTGGGAAAGAAAGAGAGGGAGAGATAACAAGACAGAGGAGAAAAATCAACAGGGGGGATGAAAAAGAAGGAGGAAAAATATACAGCTAGGAAAAACTCTGCAGAGAAAATTACGCTGTATTTGTAAGTCATAACAGTGCTTATAATGATTCTTTAAGATTTGCAAGCAATGCCTTTATAAACTCTAATAAGTAAGACGTAAAACTCAAAAGGTGTGCTGTAATATTATTATTATTATTATTATTATTATTATTATTATTATTATTATTATTAAAAATAATCAGTGGTGGGGTGATGATATGTGGCCTAAGGTTGATTTTGGGTTGATTTTGATTTTGATAGACTATATTGATAACCCTCCAAATCATTGAATTTAGATGTTGTTTTTCAGTGAAAGGAACTCTTAATGCTTCAGCATACTAAGATATTTTGGACAATTTAATGCTCCCAACTTTGTGGGAACAGTTTGGGAATGACCGCTTCCTGTTCCATCATGACTGCACACCAGTGCACAAAACAAGGTCCATAAAGACATGGATGAGTGAGTTTGGTGTGGAGGAACTTGACTGGCCTGCACAGAGTCCTGACGTCAACCCGATAGAACACCTTTGGGATGAATTAGAACAGAGACTGTGAGCCAGGCCTTCTCGTCCAACATCAGTGCCTGACCTCACAAATGCACTTCTAGAGGAATGGTCAAACATTCACAAAAACACACTCCTAAACCTCATGGAAAGCCTTCCCAGTAAAGTTGAAGCTGTTATAGCTGCAAAGGGTGGGCCAAGTCCATATTAAATTCATGTGCATGTAAAGGCGTCCCAAAACTATACACACATATTGGCAATATAGTGTATCTTCGTTTCAGATACCACAGCACACCTTCAGAGGTCTTGTGGAGTCCATGCCTTGACGACTGCCTTGTTTTCGATGGCACAAGCCAGACCTATACAATATTATGCAGGTGGTTTTAATGACATGGCTGATTGGTGTATATGGATGCTAATCCTTGCAGCACTGTATGAAATTTTTTAAAAGCAGAATTCAACCATAATAATTCAATCTTTTTTAAAATTTACTTTCGTCTGCACTTGAAAGGAGCAAAGAGCACTGAGGTTTACGTTACGGATAGCTTTTCTTCACCAAGTTCAGCCTGTGCCTTAAAAAATGAAAAGCTTTCTACCATATTTCTACCATCGTTCTGTCAAATAATAAGATGCCTGGAAACCTGCAATCTATGTTTTGTTTTTTTGTTTTTTTGGGGGGGCATAATCACAGTTGTAACATAACTGTGAATTAATAACCGTGCAGCTGGAAGAAAAACGCATTTTCATATGCAATTTCATATGTGGTTGCTTCAGTGGTAATAATACAGGGAGACCAGGGAGCACCAGGGAGACGTGAGTGTTAAATAGTGAATCTGTGGCTCAACACGCTTCTCCATAGCACACAGTGGATTAAAAGTGAGACCAGTAACATTATGAGGCTGAAATACAGCCAAAATATATGGACAGATAGGTGGACAGACAGACGCTACAACCAGCAAACAGACAAGAAGACAGACAGATTGAATGTCAGGAAGACAGACAGATGATGAATAGACATTTACTACAACAGACAAAGTGGCATTAACACAGAGAGATGGATAGACAGACACTACAATAAAAAGACAGACAGAACAGCAAATAGACAGGCAGACTGACAGACATATAGATAGATAGATAGATAGATAGATAGATAGATAGATAGATAGATAGATAGATAGATAGATAGATAGATAGATAGATAGATAGATAGATAGATAGATAGATAGAATATCTAGATAGATAGATAGAAAGACACACAAAATGGCATACAGACAGAGAGACAGATCGATGGACAGACAATTAAACAGTCATGCAGCTAGACAGATAATGCAGTATAGCTCAAAGGCCTTCAGTTTAATCCACAGTATTTACAGACAGACAGACAGAACAGTGGATAGACAGATCATGCAATATAACTCAGGGTGCTTCCGTTTTTTATCCACAGTCTTTACGGAGAGACAGACAGACAGACAGACAGACCGAACAGCAGATAGACAGATAATGCAGTATAACTCCAGTGGCTTCCGTTTTATCCACAGTCTTTACAGTCAGACAGACAGAAAGAAAGAACAGCAGATAGACAGATAAAGCAGTATAACTTGGGGGGTTCTGTTTTATCCACAGTCTTTTCGGACAGACAGACAGAACAGAACAGCAGATAGACAGATAATGAAGTATAACTCAGGGGGCTTCAGTTTTGTCCATAGTCTTTACAGACAGACAGACAGACAGAACAGCAGATAGACAGATAATGCAGTATAACTCAGGGGGCTTTGGTTTTATCCACAGTCTTTACAGACAGACAGACAGAACAGCAGATAGACAGATAAAGCAGTATAACTCAGGGGGCTTCCATTTTATCCACAGTCTTTACAGACATTACAACAAACAGACAGACACAATGACATGTAGACAGACTCTATAACAAACAGCTAGACAGACAGACAGACAGACAAAACAGCAAACATAGACAGGTACTGCAGTATAACTGGGGTTTTCAGTCTTATCCAAAAACAGTTGTGGTTTCTGGCTTTTCTTTTATTCCAGCCAATCAAGGACGCTGTTTGAAAACCAAAACCAAGTAATGAAACTGGAGGAATCAGGCGTTCTGATTGGCTGCAAACCTGCAGTAACACTTCTGACTTTGCAGATATCGTTGAAAATCCCTGGTGTAAGCAATGACACTGCAGCAGTTTATAGCATATGCTCACTGTCAGTGTATGTCAGTGTATTTACCGTTCATTTGTGTCATACATTTCGTCCTTCATACATCAGCAACATTTAACAGAAATGCTGAGAGCTGAACTCAGCAGTGACTCCATCATGGCCAATGTGAGTCCTCAGGGTGCAGAATGTGACCTTTCAGGGTTCATTAACCGAAGAGGTCGCGCTGTACGTCTCTGCCAACTTATAGCACTCAGAAACGATGTCGGAGTTAGGCTTATTTTGTCTGGCCCTGGCTGAATTTTTCACTATTTACTTATTCTGGCATCATGATAGATATGAAAAGAAATGGAGTTTTCATTCATGCATAGGAATAATGGCTGTGAAGCAAGAAATACTAAGGCGAAAAACTTTACTTCACAGGGTTGCAAATGTTTGAGCTTTTTAAATAAAATGGCATTAATGCTTGTGTTTCTTTATAAATCAGTCACAGAAATGCACAAAATCAGGCAAACTCGGTTATTCAGAGAAGCTTGCAATTTTTCAAAATGGCTCCAGATTTTCTGCAGATTTGGACCAAGACGTGTCATGGCATCATCACACATCGAACACGAGTACATGTCTTTAATGGTAGTAGTTTAAAAGAAAAATAAATTGAAAAAAGCGGCAGTAAAGTCAAGCATTTTTGCCACAAAAACAATCAATCACCAATTAAAAAAAAACCCTGACTAATAACAGGTTGTGTTCTATTACAAGACTGAATCAGCGTTGTAGCACCAAACCAAAGAAGGAAAGATCAGACACCAAATATGGCAATCCAGATCAAATACCTTTAACATAAATGTCCAACTTCTATACAATACATTTCTTTCTTTTGTTCCCCGTTATGTAAGAAAATCAACACAGCATTTCATTAGACTAGCACTGTCCACATATTTGCATATGACTTCCCAACCTAATGAAATGAATTCCAGCTGATTCAGTAGGATGTGTGTTATTACATATCAGTCATCTTGAAAATGTGTTCATTTATATGCAGCGTCTAGACATATGGATCACATTTCAGATTACAAATCATTGCAATAAAGACCATCACAGTCCATCAAACAAGCATAAAACATGAAAACTCAGCAGGGGCCAGAATAGGCATGATGATTCGCGCTTTATTTCATGCCCTGTGTTCTAATACCCTTTTTTAATGAGCCCTCATCGACTTCCACTCGCTTTTTCCCCTTGGATGAATGTCTGTTCCCCATTTTAAGGTCTGTTTGATTACTTTATTAGGTCAAGTAAAGTTTGGTTGATGAGTCCTTGGAGGCTGAAGGAATGGAGTCAGCGTCACGCTAGGTTTCATGAGCAGTAATTTTTGATAAAATTTTAAAACTGTGAAACAGATTAAATGAAATTCTAATGTATTTAGTTACTGGGTTATACATCAGTCCCCTTAAATAGACTGTGCTGAGGTTGAATTCAGTCCTCTGTGTGTGTGTGTGTGTGTCATATCATGTTTATTTTTATTCCTCTCCTCTCTCTAACACACAGCTTTCACATAATCACCTGCTAATTTAAAAATCCAAGCCGAATAAACTCTACAGTTTTGCCAATTAGAGCTTATTTGATGCACAAATTAGATTTATTATTTCAAACAAGAAAATGTTACAGAAAAAACATTCTCCAAAAAAACTACTCAAAGAAAGAAAGAAAGAAAGAAAGAAACTCATGTTTAACAGTTTCAGGTGCAAATGTTCAAAACTGATAGAAGAAGACAGAAGGTATATAACCTGTTACTTAGGTTATATTTTAATAAAGGTAGAACATGAATAAAAGATGAGTGGCATGGTGTGTAGTGGGTAGCATTTTTGTCTCACAGCTCCAGGGTTTTATCCCGGAGCCTTGGATATTGAGCCTTGGATATTGTCTGTGTGGCTCATGTGTTCCTGTCGCCTTGTGGGCTTCCTCCTGGTGTCTGGTTTTCTTCCTACTTCACAAAAAACCGCCATGTAGGTGGCTTGGCTTCTTTAAGCATTCTACAGCTTTAAAGGCTGGTGGCAGGTGTGTGAATAGAGACAATCCATTTTCAGTACAGAAAGGGAATAATGGCTTTGGCTAAACAACAGCAGTCATGATTTCATTTTGTTATTATACACCTGCTATATTCATAGAATAATAGAATATTTATAGACTGGAAGAAAAGTATATAGTCTTCTTTTTCATCACATTTTTTTCTGAATCATAGCATTTCAGGCCATGGTATGAATCCAGAGCCAATCCCAAAGACACTGGGCCTGGGATGTAAATATACACTAGATACCACTTCTGTCTATCAGGTAAAGGAGCTTTTTACAAGTATCTTCTGTACTGGAGTCTCATTAGAGCTTGTAACAGCCCATTTTCCTTGACTATATATACAGTACTGTACATCAGGCATCTTTCCATATCTATTCAGGCTTAATATAGAATGGTATTTATTATTCCCTTCATATCTGAACTGATGCTATGTTAATCTAAATACCAACCTGACAAAGTTAATCTGGACCAGTAGGCCCATCATTATTGTTTTGCCATGTTTGATCGTTATTTCTAATCTCTACTGTTCAGTAATGGTCAGGTCGAACTGCTCATTAAGAGTCAGTAACCTCTGCAAATTCTCACATCCATCCTCTGGGGATAAAGAAGCTCGGGATCTTAACAAGCTGCCTGCATGAACAGCACTTTGTTGACAAGCAAGTGTACACTGGGGTAATTGGTTTCTGCCAAACGCCAGACAAGTTAATTAATTTTAATTACTTGCCTAGCTTGGGAAGGGTCAGGCTGAAAAGAGTGAACCCAGGAGGCAGGACATGCAGTTCGTCATAGCGTTGTTGGAAAATGGCAAGATGGCACTGCAGTGAGATCTCTTGATGTGGAAAATAAAGTCAGATGTCGTCTTTTGTCAACTGAGGTGCCTTTGAAACACTGGTCGATGACCTTCAAGCCTTGGAGAAAAACAGAAAAACACTTAAGACTTGGAGCTGGGCTTGATCCGCCTACAACTCTAACCCTAACCCCTAACCCAGAGTCTTCCCTACTTCTGGTTCAACTCCACACAGGTAGGAATTGCTGGATAAGGTCTCATGTCACCACATGGACTTCTGGTTATTCAGAGAATGGTACTCACAAGATTATATAACTGTTGGAGAAGCTGAACAATATTGTCTTGCTGTATTCTTGCTTGTTTGGCTTGGAGGATTGTATTTGTAACTCACTTTATGGTGTTCCACATGGATACTCCAGTTTATGCCAGTTTTTGGCCAAGTCTCAGTGGATAATTTTGCCTAAATGTCGTGGACTTCTACCTACAAACTGTTGCTATACTCATAAAGAACACCTTTTCAACACACTTACTACTTTTGAATCTGGTTCCTCTCAAGGCTTCTTCCTCATGTTGACTGGTAATAATGATGCCTTCCTCCTAGATGAGTTAAAACAACTTCTACACATTGAATGATAAGCCAGTGATGAAGACCACCATGTTATCCAATAACCAGGGATTCTATCTGTCCGAAACTGATATAAAGAAAACTTATTCAGCGCCAACATGTGAAGTAAGTGAGCAAGACTGCTGGAAATATGCTCAGGGGAATGTGGTAATCATCATGCTAATATTCTTACAGACACATTCGGTGACAAATATTGTACTTCAACATCACTACGATTATCACAGCACCAAAGAAGTCATCTGTATCCTGTCTCAATGACAAACAGCCCATAGCACTCACACCAATTATAATGAAGTGCTTTGAGATCCCTTTTCCACTGACATAATTTCTTGCTAACTGTGCTACTTGTTCCTGACTAACAAATGAACGCGGATGATCTGTGCCAAGTCAAAATATTAATTTCCTATCATTTCAGGAATAAACCCATGTCCAAGAATAAGAAACTAAACAGAGCACCACGAAACACAAGGACTAATAAAAAGAAAACTTTCCTATAAGGTCAGGTCCCTATCTATCTATCTATCTATCTATCTATCTATCTATCTATCTATCTATCTATCTATCTATCTATCTATCTATCTATCTATCTATCTGACAGGATGGCCTCAATGTGTTGTGTGTACTGAGATGCTTTTCTGCTCACCGCAGTGATGAAAAGAAAGAAAGAAAGATCTTTTGGTCAGACCTCTCTCATCAACAGATTGTTTTGCACCATTTTCTTTAAACTTTAGAAACTCTTGGGCATGAAAGTCTCAGGAGAGAGAGAGTAGTTTCTGAAATACTCAGAGGCCCTCAGGCACCAACAAGCATGCTTTGGTCAGAGTCATGGAGATCATATATTCCCTATTTTGATGTGTGATGATGTTTGATGTGAACATTAACTGAAGCCCTTGGCCTATATTTAAATGATTTTATACTGCTGCCACATGATTGACTGATTGGCATGGAAATGTAGATTAATGGATGTTAATAAAGTGTCCACTGAGTGTATTCATAAAGGATAGATAGATAGATAGATAGATAGATAGATAGATAGATAGATAGATAGATAGATAGATAGATAGATAGATAGATAGATAGATAGATAGATAGATAGATAGAGCTTAGTCCATGCATTAAATCTATTATTCATTGTAGTTTTCTCAGTATATCTTGTAATCTGAGATGTACACACAAATAATGAAAGAAATGTTAGCATTACTAAAGCCACAATGCAATGAAAGCATGTATGTAGCTGAGAAATGAGCAGTGATACATTGTACTGTAGCACCCACTGTTAGCTATGAAAGCTGAGTATAATTGGTTACATGGTCTGCTAACTTTTAAAAAAATGTTTTTGTTGGAGGTATGACAACCGTGTTTAGCCACAGGGAATGTTTCTGTGTGGTGTAGCGGAACAGCAGAAAGCAAACAAAAAGAAAATAGAAAATAAGAAGCTTTGACGGTTGATTTAGGGATTTTATAGTGGAGGTGTCAAAATGATAAAACTGATTAAAGAGCTGCATCGCATGGCATTTTATCTTTAGACTAATAATTATAAAAAATAAATAATAGCAATAATAATAATAATAATTGATTATAAAAAGGAATATGAAAAAATACACATTGGGTCCATTTATTTTTTTTCCCCTCACTTTTTCTATCTGTTAAAGTTATGTCACTGATGCCTCAAGAAAGAATACAGCTTGATAATAAGTTTTTGTGTTTCTCCTCACAATACATTTTTATATTATATTTAGGTATGTTATAGTTGTGCTTTGTTGAAGTGATTTTCTTCTTCTTATTAAGTTGGGTTTCTGATCTTGTTTTATTTAACACCGATCAGGCATAAAATTATGAAGTGAACAACACTGATTATCTACTCATCATAGCACCTGTTAGCACTTGTAGGCAGCAAGTGAGCATTTTGTTAGAAGCAGGAAAAAGGGGCGAGCGTAAGGATTTGAGCGAGTTTGACAAGGACCAAATTTTGATGGCTAGACGACTGGATCAGAGCATCTCCAAAACTGCAGATCTTGTGGGGTGTTCCCGGTCTGCTGTGGTCAGTATCTATCAAACGTGGTCCAAAGAAGGAACAGTGGTGAACCGGCGACAGGGTCATGGATGGCCAAGGCTCATTGATGTGGGGAGCAAAGGCTGGCCCGTGTGATCCGATCCAACAGACAAGCTACTGTTGCTCAGATTGCTGAAAAAGTTAATGCTGGTTCTGATAGAAAGGTATCAGAATACACAGTGCGTCACGGTTTGTTGGGTTTTGGCAGCAAAAAGGGGACAAACAAAATATTAGGCAGGTGGTCATAATGCTATGCCTGGTAGGGGTATATTTTCTATCTTATTTGTCATTGTATTTTGTGGCATAAATACACTTGTTTTTGTTTGGAAAATCTATGTTCCTTGTGGTTTGACTGTTTGGTCCCTCACAAACTTTCACAGAAACAGCTGCTTTGGCAAGACTTTAACTCAGTCTTGCACACATACATGCACTAAGTCACATACATTCACGCACAAATGCACCCACACACACACACACACACAAAAGAGTTATGTATTTTCCAAGTACACACCAACTGAGAGTTTCTGACCTTTCACACTCACTTGCTATAACTCCTCTACTTTCCCAGTGTTTCACCCCATGACGCTGAGTCTCTGTACAGCGATTGTGTTTGTGTTACTATTTGGATATGTGAACTTTAAGGGGTCAGACAGCTGGATGTGAGAATTGTAATTCAAAGTAACTTGTAACTTACATATCATTCCCCTATGCAACCTTCACTCTGTTAGCACCTCCTGACAACAGGCTTTATGGATTTAACTAGTAAATGTGCAAATTTACTAAACTGTATTAGTTCAGCTTAAACATTTCAAATGTTTTATTTTTAACACGATTTTCAACACTGATTGTCTTTTTCCTATAACATAACAGCCAAAAAAATGTTTTATTCCTATCATACAGTGATTTCCCAAACTGTGCATTTTATATCTTCAGTACAGAGAACTTTGTAGTGTTGTTGTTAATAATCAATCATTTTGATTATTAACTACATAACTACAATATTTTCTTTTGCTTATTAAGAGAGAAAAATGTTAAGACTGCTAACCTCGCATTGAGGTATAAGGTATTTTCCACAAAGTGAAGGAAAAAGTAGTTTATAAATTGAACTCTAATTTTGAATCAATCAATTTAATCTCACCATCTCTCTCTCTCTCTCTCTCTCTCTCTCTCTCTCTCTCTCTAAACAAACAAACAAACCTGTTAAAATGCTAAATAAAATCTGTATATTTGTATACGTAGAGCTGTACCACTATACTCGGGCAGTGGTGGTCAGGTGGTAGCTCAAGTGGTTTTGGCTCTGGGTTGTTGAACAAAAGATCAGGGTTCTTGAGCAAGGCCCCCAATCCCCCCCCAACTGCTCCACGGGTGCTGCATCATGGCTGACCCTGTGCTCTGACCCCAACCCTCCAGAGATGGGATATGTGAAGAAAGAATTTCACTGTGCAGTAATGTATAAGTCCCTGTGTAATTTCCATTATATAGACAATAATATATGAGTATGAGTACATTAATATAAACTATGTCTTGTTTATATCTTCTGTTTAGAAAATTTCAACCTGTTCTAACCAATCAGAGATGAGAATTCAGCAGCACTGAATGTTATAGATCTGAATTATTGGGTTGTATATCAGAGAAATGATTTTCTGATCGTGTTGTACTAAGAGGCGTAGGCTCTAAAAAAGTGGAGGTTAATAGTCTTACACTCTAGGACCATATTAAATAATTTAACAAATGTTTGCATCATCCTGTTAGGAGAGGCATTATGGGAAATGGTAAACTCCAGCAGGCTGTGTTTCATGACTTATAAACCATATAACCATCATCATGATAATTGGAGATATTCTTTGTAATCTGGTTTCATTCTTCCTGGAAGGCGGGGCTGTAAATAAGAGAAATTCCTGTAAAGGAATAGAAGAAGGACTAATTCTGTGTACAAAACTCAGAATTGCATGATTTACAACTTCCATGAGTTTGATCTACCATGTTTGTTTTTTGTAGCAGTAATCTAGTCAGCTAACTGTGATGAGTAAGAAATATGTACTTCCTCAACACAAAGCAAATATGTCCTTAATCAACCTCCAGCACTGGGGGTTTGATTCCTGTGTCCACCATATGTGTGTGGAGTTTGTAGATTTTCCCTTTGCCTCAGAGTTTTCTTCTGGTACTCTGGTTTCCTCCCCAGTCCAAAGACATTTGTTGTAGGCTGATCAGTATGTCGAAAATGTCTGTAGTGTGAATGGGTGTGTGTGTGTGTGTGTGATTGTGCCCTGTCATAGACTGGCATCCTGTCCAGGGTGTACACTGCCTCGTGCCTGGGGCTCCTGGGAAAAGCTACAGGTTCCCCATGACCCAGTATGATAAGTGGTGTAGAGAATAAATGGGTGGGTGGATGGATGGATGGATGGATGGAGGGATGGATAATCTTTATTAAAAGTAAATACTTGTGTACATACAGTACAACTTATTTAAAAGTGAAGAATTGAGACTTGAGCGGGTGTGTGTTACATGTCTTTCCCTAAAACATCATGCATTTTTATGTTGTTACTCTCAAGTCAACATATACCTGAACATAATCTCCAACTACTTAATCTAAACTAAGCAAATAATTATTATAATTATAATGCCTTGCACCTGCAGGGTTGGGGGTTTGAGTCCTACCTCTCTGTCTGTAGGACTTGGCAGATTCTCCGGGTACTCAGGTGTTGTCCAGTGTCCTCTCCAGTCCAAAGACATGTGCTATAAGCTGATTGGCACATCTAAATTGTTCATGGTGTGTGTGTGCGTGTGTGAGATTGTGCCCTGCAATATGGTTGGTACCCTGTCCAGGGTGTCCCCTACATTGTGAGCCCCTGAGATAAGCTCCAGGCTCCTTGCAACCCTTTGTAGGATCAGCGATGTATGAAAGAATGATTTAAAAATGTATTTTTTGTTTGTTTGTTTGTTTTAAAAACAAAACTAAAAATGAAAAATGCATCAAAATGGATCAACAGGGGCAAACAGCAAAACAAAACCAAGGTTTCAGCGTTAGCTGACAATTTGGTCCAAGTATCCCAACCTTTAGGTGTAACTTAAAGGACAGTGCTGCTTTTTTTAGGGTAGCAATGGTCAGAGTTTCCCCAAAGGAATTGGTGTAATTCCTCACACCACCGAGACATAAAATCTCAGAAATAGATTTAAGAGGAAAAAAGATGTGCTGATTTTCTCCTTTCCCTTTAAACACAGATTTGTCTTCCCTGCCGACAGCAAAAAGAGCCATAATTAAAACCTAGTGAGCTTTTCTTTATAAACACATCTGTCCTCACTAATGGCAGTAATAATAAATCAAAGCAGCTTTTATATGTTCACTAATTGCAGAGCGTATGGTCCCCATGTGTAAGGGACATTTGTTATTCTGTTTCTTCATCAGTGACTCGAGATAAGAGAAACCTGAGGCCTGAATTAGAGATAAAGTCTTATCAGATGAGGCTGTAATTTGTATGTCATCATAGCTCTGGATTACACGATACTGCTGCTCGTTTCCAGACTTCAGATAGCTATCAGATACATGATCAAGGGGCAATCAAATATCTGATTTTCAACACTTCTCAGTCTTGTGTATCTGTATTAAATGATCATCACCATCATTATCAGTTCATATGTTGAATTATTAAGTATCAGTTCCAGTACACCGGCGGAATGGAAAGTGTCTTACTGGACATTTCCAATTAGTATAAGCAAATGAATTAATTTATCACATTAAATCTGATATAAAATGAGTCAGGACAGTGTTAGATTTCAGTGTGAGATGTTTTTACCTTACAACATTATCCAGAATTTTAGTGGTTGAAGATCAATTTTGCACTTGGGGCATCTCAGAGAACAGAAATGGGTTTGATATCAGCATTTCATTTGAAGATTCGTGTGTATATTTTATTTTCTATGAATATATTGCCCCTAGACCTGTCCAGGGTGTACCCCTGCCTTTCGCCCTATGTGCGCTGGGAAAGGCTCCAGCAGACCCCCGTGACCGTAATTAGGAATAAAACGGGTATAGACAATTAATGGATGGATGGATGGACTTTAATGGATGGATGGATGGATATTGCCCCTATTAGGCCAGGTAAAAACAGAAATACTGAAAAACGAACAATTCTTAACTCTCTTAGTGTCTTAGTCTCTCTTAGCCATTAAGCAGCACTGTGACTTAATGCTGAATTTTTAAATGATATGCCATAGCCTTCACACTCACCAGATCTGAACAAACGGAATACTTCTGACACAATCACCACCACCATCATCAAAACATCAACCATTTGGTTGCCAAGATGTATTACAACCGTTCTGATGGCTCATCATGGCCTTACTAAGACACTTTAGGCTGGTTTTGCTTTTAATTTATTGGCATCTCCACCACTGTTGTTATAGAAAATTATGGAAAAGATAGAGTGGAGTTAACTGATATGAAGTTTATTTACATATAACAGCCCATGATGAACCATTTTATTCTTTTTATACAGGAAATATACATTTAAAAAACCTGACAAAAATAGTTTTATTTATTACACTAAAAAAATCATTAATAGTTACATGTAGAGTTGTGGAACAAATACAAAACAAATAAAATCCCCAAAAAATTTTATAGCAGCTCTAAACTGATGTTTTCTCAACCGAACTCTCTTTTCTCTCTCTCCTTAAGTTTGATTGCATAAAAAAATTTTTTTAAATCTTGTCCTGGTCCTGAAAGTAGAAAGCGGTTTTCAAGACTTTCCCCTGGCAGAAAAATTACTGTAACAAGACACTCCATCCAACAATGTCTACAATTAGACATTTTCCTATGTATTAATAAGTTGAAGAAAAACTTTATTTTATAATTAATATAATATGTATGTGTATATATATATATATATATATATATATATATATATATAATGTAATATTATATTAAGAATCATCTTGCAAATACCACTAAGTATTTAAGTAATGTTTCAGTTTCAGAAAATACTGCAACAGTTGTGCCAACCCAATATCCTGCATGATGTCCCTGGAGAAGTCTTTTAGTATTATATCACAAGCTTAGCCTCGTGCATTGCCTTGCATCTATAAGATTTTATTGAAATATTATTTAAGTATTTTTACTTAAACACAGTGTCCCTGATCCTCTCTCTACATTTTCATTAAATATATTTTTATTCAATTCTGCCGAAAACCTTATAGCTTATAGTCACATGATCGTAGCAGCGTTTGCTTTCAATACTTTTATTTATCATATTAATATTATTCAGCTTTGAGATTAAATGTGGGACATTTGCTCGAACTAAAGATAAACCTGTTCAACTACATAAAAGCCAAGGCAAAGAAATGTGTGTAATGTGTGTAAGCAGGGTTTGTCTTGAAATATGGTATTCCATTGCTCTCTAGTGGCTACAGTGAGATGTACATGATAAAAATGAATAAAGACGAGACTGCTTTTTAACTATTCTATTTGTTTCATATTATACACTGAACAGCAGCTTGATCAGCTTACATCCACTGTACATCTTTATCTTATACAGTAAGGGGAAAATATTATTCAGAAACTATTGTTTATGGGACTTAATAGACTTTCAGCTCATATATCCACTTTCTTTCTATAGACAATGTCTTTTGCCATTGTATTTGTGAATATGAACACACAACTATAAACATATTTTTAATGTATACACACTTAAACAGTTGTTATCTATGTTAACTTTCGAGCATTCTGAAGCGATATCGTAAATTAGAAAATGTGTGTGAAGTTCAACGCCAATGGCGACGTGTGTTTGGAACAGATCCACCAACACGACTAACCATGGCACGAATTCGTGATATTGTTCATACAGTAGTTCGCCAAAATCAGTGTCTGGATGCTAATATGACTGCATAATTCAAACATGACTTACAGCTACCCTTTGTTATTCCAATAAATTTAGTAATAACATTTTTATACATACATATTTTGGGCCCTTCTGTACATGTGGAACATACACTGATCAGCCATAACATTAAAACCACCTGTCTAATATTGTGTCAGTCCCCAAAACAGTTCTGAGTTGGTTAGAATTGGACTCCACGAGACTTCTGAAGGTGCGCTGTGGTATCTGGTACTGAAACATTAGCTTGTTTAAGTTGTGATCTGACTTGTTTGTGCAGAACATCCCACAGATCCTCAATCAGATTGAAAGCTGGGGAATTTGAAAGCCAAGTCAACACCTTGAACCCTTTTTTTGCAGTGTAGCAGGGTGCATTATCCTATAGAAAGGGAATATAGGGAAAAAAGGAGTGTACTTATGTCTGCAACAAGGTTCAGGTAGGTGGTACATGTCAAAAGTAACATCCACATGAACGCCAAATTTCCCAGCAAAATATTGACCAGCGCATCACCCTGCCTCTGTCAGACTTGCCTTCTATTCATAGCGCATCCTGGTGTCATCTCTAATGATGGAAATAACAACGTGAGGCCAACTTCTTCCATTGCTCCATGGTCCAGTTCTGATGCTCATATGTATACTGTAGGTTCTTCTGGCAGTGGATAGGGAACAGCATGGTACTCTGTGATGTACTGTGTATTCTAACACCTTTCTATCATCTACCAGCATGGACTTTTTCAGCAATTTGTGCTATATTAGCCCTCCTGTGGAATTAGCCCAGGCAGGTTCACCTGTCTGGATAAGAAGTTGTGGTTTCGTAAACTTTTATTAAAGGTCTTTGTTTTTGCTCTGGCTCTGTCGATTTTTCCATTCAAGTGTTGTTTAATAATGTGGTTCCTTGATAGCTACCACCATGATAGCTACTTATGTGAAATCTTCCCAGTCAATGGGAAGGTCTGGAATATTGACATTGGTATTTACAATGGATATAAAAAAGTGTGTACACCTCTCTTATAAATAGTAGCAGGTTTTCTTTGATGTAAAAAAAAAAAGAAGAAAAAAACAAAAGAAAAATAATAAATTACGTCCGAATCAGCATAAATGTGAAACTACAATGTATTAAAATTAATTGGAAAGCAATAAAATAATTTTAGGTAAAGAAGCAAAAGTTAACATGTTATGCTTTGTACATTTTTTTTCCCTGAAAATATTTGATTTTCACTTCATTTTTCTACTTTGCAAAAAAAAAAAAAAAAAAAGTTCCTACATGATTTAACTTTTCATAAAAAAAAAAACTGCCAATTTAATTGTGTAGATTTTTTTATACCCACTGTAGATCTAAAACTTTATTTTCTATTTATTTTATGTAACGTCCAGATATACACACCTTATTGTGATATACTGCATAACCAATTATTGGTACATGCCTGATGGGGATATTTTTAGCTGTTTATCAATATCAACATCTCCAATTAGAGTGTCTGACAGAGAACTAACTAACATAGACAGAGTTCTAATTCTTTTACCAAGAGGCTTTAATAATAAAAAAGTATTGATCCCATTACATTGAGTTGCCAGTTTATTACATGACAGCTACTTAATGACCATTTTAACAGACTCACCAACCGTACAAGACCACTTTAGAGGTGTATAACTACTGACTGTAACCCATCTGTTGCTCTCTATGATGTTAGCCCCTATTAGTGGAAAGGGACTATCATAGGATCACTGGCTAATCAGATATTTTGGTTGCTTTCAGTTCAGTAATGACACAGACATAGTAGTTTGTGTGGCACTTTCACAGGTGCATCAGCCACAAATAAGGTAGGTGTGTCTAATAAATTGGCCAGTAAGTGTATGTTAACCTGATACATTTGACAACTGCACAGTCATACATTCTTTAAAACACATTAACATTGATATGAACGTCTACTAATAAACACACATACTGAAAGAAATCATAAAGAAGGAGGCGAGTTCCTTACTGTGTGCCGTAAATGCATTAAATCATTACGGTCGCCTGATAAGCCAAAGGGTACGACGGTCATACTCTCTGCAGTTACACACATCATCATTGCCATGTGGGCTCCGATGATCGTTAATTATGTTCGCCGTTTACAAAAAGGCTTGTGCCGGTCATACATTGTCATAACGCGATAAGTGAGTAACAATTATCACGGTTACAATAACATCAGGATATCAAGTTAAGAAAATAAAACAGTTATCCGGACCTGTTCTCACAAGCTTAGCAGCATTTTAACCGAAAAGGAAACGCGTCTCAATCGTGATGTGAAGGATGCACCCAATCTGAGACTACTGAGACAAACCTAATTCCTCAAGTATGCAATGCAAGGATGGTTCTGATAGCTTTAAGTGTCCATGATAACAACATTAACTTGAATATTGAGCTATACTGTACACCCCGATTATCGGCACGTGCCCACTTACACAGACAGAAGTAAGGCAATTACACAGACATAAAAGTGCTTAGGGATAGTTTTAGAAATTGTCATCACATACAAAGCGAGGTTATGCATAAACATGAGGTCAAACCTCTGCACAGAATCCTCTCCCTTTGGGCGTTTATAGAGACGAGAACAAATGTTTCTAGGTCTGAGAAATATCTCATTCTAACATGGCACTGTTAACTACACACTTACGTACACTTAATTCAAGGTGAATATGCAACAGGGGTGGACAAATAAGAAGCCCAGGATTATTCTATTTCCTGTCCAGGCTATTAAGTTTTGTGTCTGTTTTTTTAATTCATAGTTGCCTAGCTATCAAGCAAGCAGGCAGAATCAGAGAAATCTAAATACTGTACTCCATATAGACCACTAAACTTTTCATTAGGCGAGTATGTATAAAAGTAATGCACTGATACAGCTGATACCTATAGCATATATCATTGGCTGAAGAGTGAGCTATAGCGGTAGAATGAATTTTTACTAGGCAGATTTACAGAAGATAGATGTCCAATTTTAATATAAGGATTAATGCAAGTATTTGGAAACAAAGTGAAATAAGCACCTTGCATTTATACGTTATCAGATGGGGACAAGGACTCTCTGGGTGATGTACTTGTTTCGTTTCCCTTATTCTGTATTGATAACTAGCTAACTAGCTATCCATATATTATTAAATGACACTGCCTATCATTTTGTTTCCTAGTCAATTAGGTTTAAATGTGGATCTGGGCAATACACTGGAGCTTCACATTTGCCAGGAAGGCTAGCTATTGAATTTATTATTTGTCCACCCCTGCACTGAAGCAGTCATTAGACCTATAAATGTCAGAAAGTTGAAATGCATATAGGACAAAGTCATTGCTGTGGTGTGTGTGTAACCATATTTTCCAGACTATGGGCTCTGAGTTTGTTTTACAGAAGGCATTCTACTTCACTCGCTACAGGACAGTTACTGAAGGGCAGACTACTATTACCCTGGAGATTCCGTGGTTACAGACAGATAGCTGCTAGAAGAAACTGGCACTGGAGCAGCAGAGTTCACACCGACAAAAGCTCCTTATCAAGTAAATAAGGTGGTTTCAGTCTAAAAGGAAAAGAAAATGTGTAGACATTTTCAGTAGCAAAAACAAGGCTATACCACTAGGGTGTGCTTAAGTGCTGTTTTAGGAGCAGAACATACTATATGTAAAATAAGAAAATGGATACGTTACAGTGAACAAAGCGACGTGTATACGAATGCTTAATCTAAGCAGAAAGAATTCATCCTTGTACCCGGTGCGACATATTGTCTAGAAAACATGGTACACAAGTGTGTTATCATCATGATGCTGGTTATATAAGAAGAAATCAAAATAAGGCATGAGTGAGCTTAAAGCACCCATTAACACTAGAGCAGCTCACCATTTCATCATCTTTCAAGAAGAGAATATTAATAGGCCACTTTCATTCTTTTTGTTTTTTAAACCAACAATTTCCCTTAATATCTTACGATGTTTAGAATCCACCTCATGCACCTTTAATAAGAGTAAAAATAACAAAGAAATGAGTCTCTAACTAAACGCTGAGCAACTGCATGGAGAAGTACAGCCCTTGCTGTGAACAAAACTGAGACATGACATTGGAAGAGACTAGCTGGAAGAGACTCTCCCTTCAGGCTCGGCTTGGCACTGAATGCTGGTGTGCTGATTGGCAGTGGGGGTGTATGGAGGCGGGTCATCGCTGATGCTCGAATTGTTGCCCTCTGGGATCGCGATGCTCTGAGACGTGTCCGTGTCGTCGTTCTGAGCAAACTCGCTGTACGGAGGAGGTTTCAGGTCGTCCGCTAAAGCGGAAGAGAGAAAGGGAACACGGTTATACCGAAGAGAAAACGCACACTCCAAAAATCAGAGTACATTATGCAATAATGAAATACTGCCATTTCCCTGACACACTGCATGGAAGTCCACTGCTAAATATAATGATAACATTACACACTGATTAAAAAACCACCAGCAACACATAGTTCTTTCTCATCTGCAGCTGTCTGGTTATGACTCTACTGTGTATAGTTGATAAAACCGGTTCTCAAAGCCAAAACTTGGCAGGTTATTGTTTTTATCTTCATTATGAAATTGTACTGAATTGTACAAGTCTTGTTACACATTAACAAAAACCAAAAGGTAAAAAGATCGAATCCCTTCTTTTTGAGATGATTAGTCCATTAATTGTCACCAGCCAGGTATATTTTTACAAATTTTGGGATATCACTTAAAAAATAACTAACAGCTGTTTAGCCAAAAACATAGTCGTTTGATTCAGTAATACAACTCCAGCAATGCCATGATCTTCTGTGTGTTTGACTACCACTGGGTATGCTAACGTTACAAACGTGCCAAGAGTGGCAACAGAGGTAGAAATGTAACATGTTTATGCTGTAATGGCTTTGCAGTGCAGGCACGTCCCCTGCAAGGAGAAATGGAGACAGTTGTAGTAGGAAAGCGACCTATAAAGTCCACAGGGACAGTGTTGTGAAATCCAACCTACATTTCTGCACGCAACAAGACAAATGAAGAGTGAGGAGCACTGGACTAAAAACGTTTTTAAAAAGGGTATATGGTAATAGAAAGAAATGCATTTTAATCTGTCATAAGTGAGGCAACTGTCTTATTATTATTTACTAAACACACTATTTATTTTGCCTGATACTATTCTGAATAAGCCCAATATCTGATCAAGTATTCTTCAGAATGATTCAGCATCTTGTTGTGTTTAACAATGAAACATTTAAAGCGATGAAGGTCCTTTTGCGCAGTCATGGCTGTTTCCAAAACACCACTCCTGCCTGCTCACTGTATACATGAATCGACACATGTACGCCGTCACTATGACTCACAACAACGTTGAAACACTGGCTACAAACCAACCCGATCTCCACAATGTCTCCTAATCCTCTGCTTCTTGTGTAAGCTAACGTTCATCAGTTTACCATTTCATTCCACTCAAATGCAGCTTAAGGCCTTGTATACACAAAGCAACTGTTAAAACTAACTGATAATAGAAATACTGAGCAGAGAATACTGTTTAGAGCAGAGACCTTGAATTAGGCTTGAGTGCTTTTCTGAATGACCTCCTTCTATCTCTGCCTGTCTCCGTGTATGTCTGGCTCTTGCTTTCTCCTTGAATTCAATTGATCAAATGTACATGTGCTGGGGTCTTGCTAATTCAATTTTTATGAGATATAAATATCTCAGAAAGCTTTGTTCATTTAAGAGAAATCTCATTTTCAAATTAAAACATTTTATTTGAGCATTTATTTATCTATTTATATCTGACAGAAGTGCATAATTGATGAGGCTCATGCGTGATCAGCAACTGCACATTCAAATAGCAATTTATGTAAAAAAAAAATAATAATAATAATAAAAAAAATAACAGAAGAAAGGTCGGCTAACCACAACATAAGCGGAACACGGTCTTTCCTTAATCCCACAATAACAATATAACTGTTGCCTGACCATCAGTTAATCACTTTTATCAGACTTGCAGCTTACGCAACTCAATTGTTAACATGTACAGACTGCGGAAGTGTCCTGCTTGTGTTTTTAAAGCCACTTCCTCTCACCACCTACCCCTGGACAAATCTGTTACAGTCATCTTAATCTTTACAAAAAAAAATTTGTTATATGAGGGTTTGTTAACTGTAGGCCTCAGAACACAATGTAACCAGAAGGACTCCTGTAGGTCTTACCTCCAGAAACAGCCTCGTATGGAGGGGGCAGATCCAGTTGAGAGAGGGATGAAGAAGGTGGAAGAGAAACGGACGGTTCACCTACAGAGCCATCATCCTGAACGCTGTACCAATTTGGCCAGATTGACGTCTAAAAAAAAAAACAGAAAATATTTATGAACTGCAATTATAGATCAGAATTCGTCCCATTTTGCAGAGTTATATCAAACCTATGATTTCCTGAACTACATCAAGACACTGAGTTGATGGTGATAGATTTTTTGGATAAATAAAGGTGCTGTACGATGGGACAGTTACAGTAGACCAGTACAATTTGTATTTTAAATAACAGCTAAATGTTAATTGAGACATGAAGAAAAGAGATTAAGAGGTGAAAAATCTCCAAAAAGTCCAGTTGCTTAAATTTAGTTTATAATAATACTAATAAAAATACTACAGGGAAATTGTAGATAAAGGAACAAGATCAATACAGACTACAGATATCTTATCTATGATAAGATATAATATCTTTTATTGTAATATCTATGATATTCTGGATTACTGATGCCATGACTTCTCTTCAATAGCAGTCAGATAAAAGCCTGTTTTATTTTAACTAAAATTGTTATTTCTATCTAACCAAACACAGCCCAGAAAATGTAATAAAAAAAAAAAAAAAAATGTAACGTCAACGTGAGCAGCAGCTGTCCGTCTTCCTTAACAGAATGTTCGTACATTATTGCTTAAGAGTACAGAAACTTGAACATTCGCTCTCTCTTTTAGCTTTCCCTACTGAAGTTAAAAAACCAAACAGAATAAAAGGTTAGCATGATTGAAAATTGACCACCTTAACGAATTAACTAATGTAGCATACTTACATTTTGGTTCTCGCACATCTGGTGCAGGTATGCTCTTCCTCCCACAATAACGATCTGAGCGTTGCGTGGATTACTGAGATACGCGGCCAGCTGCCTCTGTCTTGAGCGGTACCAGCAGACGTAGAAGAAGATCTTTATCATAATAAATATTATGACAACTCTGCAAAGATGGGACACGTAAGACACGTAGACGAAGCTTCATTCAAAGCAAATCATCTCAGGTTATTACAGAACTGTGATAATCAAAGGACAGTCCGGTGTGACACGGACCCGAAAAAGCAGTCACTGTTGATTTTCCAAGAACGATGCATCCCAAAGTGATCTATTCCTCTGATATCGCAGCAAACAATCAACATTAACATATTTTTCATTTACTTTATCATGTATGACATCCATTTATAGTTAAAAAAAATTCATTTTTATTTATATTACTAGCTACTCCACGAATATTCAGATTATTTATATATCAATAAAGCTCATTGCTATAATGAAATGAATAGCTTTAAAATTCTAGGAAACAGTTGAAAATAATTAAAAGCTAAGCTATAAGTATTTAAATTAAGCAAGTATGGGCTTTTACTTTTACCACAAGCTTCAGTGTGCTTTTGTCCAACATGTTGCCATAAAATCGTTTACAGATGTCCAATTAAGCTGAGATCTAGTGATTGCGGACCGGAGCGTATGGTTTACAAAATTTTCATAAACATTGGACTATTCAGTGAGCCATTCCACCATGTGGATAGGGGTCTGGGGTCTGGTGGAGTCATCTCCTAGAAGAGATCTCCATCAATCAGGATAGAAATGATTCATCAGGCAACAAGTGGGAGCAACAACAAAAAAAAAAAGTTCCACAGTTGTCTTTAAAAATGTTATCCATAGTTAATCCATAGATGTCAAAACACCCACTGAATTCACACATCAGCATGATCTGAGACATGAGTGGAGTGTACCATTCAAATGAGAGAACCTGATTAGCAGAGTCAGCGAGGAATAATGTTTGTTTAACCCCACATTCACTAACACACAGGTACCACAGTACACTATGAAACCCCTTGGTTTACTGTTTCTTCAGTTCCGGCATGAATGTGGTTTTAACACTTTCTGATTGTGAGCTGTTACACCCTAAAACGAGTCCAACTTTACACTAAAAATGGCAATCAACATTAACCTTATTGAACGGTGATCAAGTATGTAGGTTTTCTAGGACTTTAAATGTGAGTGAGAATGAGAAAGAGAGAGCTAGAGAAAGAGAGAGCTAGAGAAAGAGAGAGCCTAGAGAGAGAGGCTAGAGAGAGAGGCTAGAGAGAGAGATAGAGCGCGCTAGAGAAAGAGAGAGAGGCTAGAGAGAGAGAGAGAGAGAGAGAGTGAGAGAGTGCTAGAGAAAGAGAAAGCTAGAGAGAGTGAGAGAGAGAGCTAGAGAGACAGCGAGAGAGAGAGAGAGAGAGAGAGAGAGAGAGAGCGAGAGAGAGAATTCTGACTTACATGTACCAGTACAGCTCCATAGTTTAACCTTCTCAGTCTGAATCAGTCTTCATAATCAATCTTCATAATCTTCAGTCTGGCTGAAAACCGAAGCAGAACAAACATTTTACTGTTTAGAAGTAAGATAAAACTAAAAAATCTACTAACACATTCAGTTACTGCGACCTGCGTCACATTATTTTCACATATTTGAACGTAATGACTAACAAATGAAGTGTTATTACATGCAACTTCATTTCCTATAGACACTTCATGAAGCTGCTCTGTCTCTGTGACTGAATCTCAGTCAGCTTTCTATTGTGCTGAAAGTGCACTATGTGGGCGTTTGTGTGTAAGAATAAAATGCGGAAAATATTCGACTGCAGGGTTCTGTGATGTGGCCTGATGCGTTTTATTCCTCTTATATCTCAACTACCGGCCAACATTTTCAGTTTTTAACTTAATAAATGAATGAGGTCACACTTTTATATTTAATTGTGTGGAAAGTCTGCAAGAAAATGTAGTTCCTGTTATCAGCTTGTAGCGGCTATTAAAGGAATTTCCCCAAAAGCGTCACTATTTTTCACTCTCACTTAATAAGGGAACACATAAAAACAAAACGACATTGCAACTGAACTGACGCCTAAAGACTCGAAAACCTTTTCGTTGAAACGGAAATAGAAAGTTCTCAAACGTTTATAAATGTTATAAGCATTTTACAGAAGACTTTTTTTTTATTAATCTACTTCTTATAGACTTTTGCTGTGTCCCTGTTTGCAGAAATTACCAGTATTTCTATTTGTGAAGAAAAAGTATATACTTTAAAGTGTATAGGCAAAGAGTATGCAAGTACTGGCACACAATAACGTCACATAACAGAAGAGAAAGATGTTCCCTAATTACGCACACAGAAACCATGAATAAAACTCCTTGTTCCATTTCAGCTTTTCTTCATTGTTCCTCATAGAATATATACCATAGAATTTGATTTACCATTTCTTTTACACATCTCAAAATTTTTTAAAAGCTACCATCCAGGTAATTTTGGGAACCTCATATCAGCATACTACATTTTGGGAAAACCTCAGATTCTAATTCAGATACTACACCGAGTACACAAAAGCATAGATTGAGTATGTGCTGAACCACCGTTCAAGTTCCTTTGAATGCGTTATTACTACAGAACTGAAAAAGTATTAGCCTTAAAGCAAATTGGAAACAGTTAAAGAAAATTCACCAACACATTCTGACTAATCAGAGTTGAACATTCCACATGTGGTATTTTAGACGTTCAATGAGGCAAAGAAGGATATACAAGTCGACCAAAGATAGATTTTAACATTGGCTAATAACTAACAGCGGAGTTACTAATGATGACGCATGTTATAACTATCAGATGAGGATGGGTTTTTATTTTGAGTCTGGTTCCTCTCAAACATTTCTACCCAATATCATGTTAAAGGGAATGTATCCTTGCCGCCACCATTAGAGATAAATGAAAAATGTATAATGGATATATTTCTGTAAAGCAGCCATTGTGACTATGTCCATTATTAGAAGCACTATACAAATAAAACTACATTTACATTCAGCAGACAACCTTATCCAAAGCGATTTACATTTTCATCTCATTTTTATACAACTGATTAATTGGAGCCTGGCTCAGGGGCCCAGAAAGTGGTGGACCTGGGATCAGAAATCTAATGCCTTAACCACTAAGCTACCACTTCCCCACAAATATATCTTGGAAGATTGTACCGTAATGTCATTTATCACAATATCAAAACTGTGTTTTTCTATCATTCAGCTATAACTCTGAGGGATGTATAGCTTTTTCTCCCCCCCTTTTAAACCAGGGTAATTTTTGTTCCCCCACTTCAAAGCCCCATATGATCATACAATAAGATTTGGAAACATGTTTCCTATCATAGGTACTTCTTATACCCATTAGAGTTTCATGAACTTTCCACTCACAAAACCAGCCCTGGAACACTTTGGAAGTCCCCAGAGCCCACATTCGCATTAACGCCTTAACACGCACGCGCACACACGCACCTCCTGAGATGTGCGTTAATGCTCTGAGAAGTTATAGTCAGAATAATGATATAAATCATCATTCTTTAATACTACTTTAATCTTTAAAGCAGTATTAGGCACCAAATCACTGAGAACATACAACATCAAGATTTCTATGGATTCTATATTCACATCTACACACCCTTTAATAGTTTATAAACGATATTGCAATATTGTATTTCCGTATTGCAAAACATGAAACTAGTTCGTTATCGAGGACCCCATTAATCTTCTTTAAAGAACATGGAGTATATGTTACTCTTAAATGTGAGTAAGAGTATATATCGCAGATTATACAAAAAACACAAAACCTCATTTTATGCGGCTGTAGTTAGCATTAGCTAAATCGGCTGCCTGCTAGTCATTCTGTAGTCAAGTGTTAATGATTATACAAGCACAACACTGGTTAGCAGGGTTAGCTTAGCCGCGTAGCAACCTTTCGAATGTGCGTCTAAATTCTAATAGTACTCCACGCCGTTTTAATATAGTAACACCAATTTATTTCCTCGGATAATTATTAAAATAATAATAATAATAATAATAATAATAATAATAATAATAAGTGTTTATTAAATAGAAATACAAAAAATGACCCACCTCGCGCCGCGTTGCTCGTTATCTACAGTCCATTAGCCGTTAGCATTGCGTTTGTTTATTTTCCAAGCTAACCGAGGAATGTGTCTCGTGTTTAATGGCTAAACACACCGCGTGTAAATAAATCGTATCGAGAGAATAAATAACACAGTTCTCCTTCAAGATTAGAACCTTTTTTCTCTTAAGTTTCTGTATAAGTTTCCGATGTACCGTTACTGAGCTCTGGGTTTAGTTGTCTTACATTAATAAATCTTTTTTTTTTTTTTTTTTTTTTTTTTTTTGTACGGCTAACTCAGCTTCCGTAACACAAAAAAGAGCCAGAAACAAGGGCGCGTCTCAAATCTTCTGCACGGAGTGCGCACACTAGGCGTTCCGCCATTTTCTAGGGCGTACGCTGTCTCCTAAGGGCTGTGAGTGTTCCGCCTCCTTTCCATTCTGTAGTTATCTATATAGGGAAGCCAGTCGATTTGAGACACATCCCAAAGCGTCTCCGTGAAAGGAGGAAGGCGTGGGCTGCTTATACTAGTGCCAAATACCAAGCGGATGCAGATAAACACCTTAAAGTAATAAAAGCACATTAATTCCATATTATTTCTACAGTTAACTGGGTGGATTGTTGTAGTGTTATGGAGTATTGGGTAAAAGTTTATTCAACCTTCAAACTATTACTAGGCATTTAATCTCGTCTTGTTTTAAAAACTCAAACAAATATTGTGAAATACCAGGAACCTATGTTAGATCTTACTGCTTTAGAGCTATCATTAGACCTTATACTGCTATCATTGTCCTTTATCTGTGTTTTTACCCCCACAAAGGTTTAAACAAACCAACAAGAAGATGAGTGAAAAATACAGAAACTGTTTCACACCCATTTTGGATAATCAGTGTAGAATTTCGATTTATTAATGCTTCAGCATACCAAGGCATTTTGGAAAGTTTGGGGATGACCCCTTCCTGTTCCAACATGACCAGTGCACAAAGTAAGGTCCATAAAGAAGACATGGATGAGTGAGGAACTTGATTGGCCTGCACAGAGTCCTGACCTCAACCCTCAGAGCCAGCCCTTCTCATCCAGCATCAGTGCCTGACCTCACAAATGCGTTTCTATTGAGATAACCCCTGAAAAACAATTCAATGATTTGGAGGTGTGTCCCAAATCTTTTGGTAATACAGTGAATTTACCCTAAACATTGAAATCTGATTCACATATTTACATGTACATGTGCATCATTATTTATTCAGAACAAAACTGTGACACGTTCACACCAGTGCACTATGCAGGTGTTTTTACATCCGACTGAGTGGATTTTTCTACAAATTTCATTTGAGCTCGATTGATTGATTGATTGATTGATTGAGGTGTTTACACCAAGGTTTCTCAATCTGATTGAGGTATCAAACCGAATTGCATGTAAACCTACTGACTGATCCAGCTACAAATTTCTTGCTTTATAACAGAGAAATGATTTCAGAATACGCCCCCTGTTGGCTTGAAAAAAAATCACAGTTTAAGAGGTTTATCACAGAGGTTTAAGAAATATTTCATATCAAAGTTCTGTTAACAGCAAGGCAGACTTCATAAAGACATATGCACACAATAGTTTATTGCCAAAAGGTCATATAAGTGCTATACAATACTTTTTTTTCCAAAAGTGTGTTATATCTGTTTCCCAAAAATGTCAACATATTCATTATTGAATTGAATCACCTACATATGTTCAGATACATCATGTTCAGATCAAAAAAGCACCAAAAAGCTCAACCAGCTTTATTTTAAAATCTGAATCAGAAACTATTTGATTGTTCATATTCCTTTCCTCAGACTTTTAGCATTATTAAAAAAATATCTTTCAGTTGCTCTGGCAATGCTGCAAGTACAGCAGCTGTGTTGATGAACTGAAATCAATTCACACTTATTCACAAATCCTCCTCCTTATCTATTGTCCTCGATCACGATGGTCCTCCTGGGATACGTGTCCACCTCCACAAATATGTAGCGGAATTCATATTTTCCACTTTCTTGACTCTGGGAAACGAAGAAACATTGTCAGCAGTGACAATGACATGAGTGTATGTATAGCGCTGGTCCTGTATACCTACAAAGTGACCTGGTAAACTGCAAACATGTGGCATATATTTTAAATATTTTATACATATAGGCATAAAATTATGACCACTGACAGGTGAAGTGAATAACACTGATTATCTCCTCATCATGGCACCTGTTAGTGGGTGGGATATATTAGGCAGCAAGTGAACATTCTGTCCTCAGTGTTGATGTGTTAGAAGCAAGAAAAATGGACAAGCGTAAGGATTTGAGCGAGTTTGACAAGGGCCAAATTGGGATGTCTAGATAACTGGATCAGAGTATCTCTAAAACTGCAGCTCCTCTGGGGTGTTCCCGGTCTGCAGTGGTCAGTATCTATCAAAAGTGGCACAGTGGTGAACCGGCAACAGGGTCATGGGCGGCCAAGGGTCATTGATGCACGTGGGGAACAAAGGCTGGCCCGTGCAGTAGCTACTGCCGAGCTACTGTTGCTCAAATTGCTGATGAAGTTAATGCTGTTTCTGATAGAATGGTGTTGCATTTTGGCAGCAAAAGGGGGACAAAATATTAGGCATATTTGGCAATATTTGTCATAATGTTATGCCTTATATCTGGTATATCTATCTATCTATCATATATATATATATATATATATATATATATATATATATATATATATATATATATATATATATATATATATGAGACTACATTTTTAACATGATTAGAATTGAACATCACCTCTCGTGATTCAGAGTGCACAATGCCACGCAGTCCAGGCTCTGAACCCTCGATGTAGAATTTCAGCCTCATGTGCTTCTGTCCATCCTTCATGTATTCAATATGACTGGAGAAAGATCACAGGCTTTATTCAGGTCTTCCACATTACTGACTGGTTAACAGTATTTTGTTATTAGCACAGCACTGTTGTATTCTCAAATCTGATTTTTCACAAGGTGGTGATTCATCACAGACAATAGTTACAGCTGTAATTCAAAGCAATTCAAATGTGTAATTTTTTGATATGGTAAAAAATTTACTGTGGGGAGCCCTTTATTTAGTCTTTGGAAGAAAGAAGGAGTCTCCAGTGTCTGTGCTTTGTAACCCTTAAAGCTGTAATTCTTTAAAGTCTTTACATTTTCAATGTTCTGTCTGAGTCTTCGGGACAGAAAACTATGTTGTTTCTGTGTAACATGACAATCTGTGATTTTTAACTACAAGAGAGGGGGGAAAAAAGAGGCTGGTGAAGGAATGACTGATTATAGCTGGTCTACTTTACATTATACCAGGAACTTTTATTTTATTGAATGTTTCACAACACTAAGAGTTTCTATAAATGAATAAACAGCTATTGTTTTAATAATTTAAAAAAAATCATGTTTGGCAAACTGCTGTGATATGAGAGGAATAAGACAGGTTGGGACTTGCTATTATTGGAAAATAATCAACACTGGAATGGTAACAGTGGTCAGGGTGCACCACATTACCTTGCTATTGGTTGAATAAGTGCAATTAAAATAATGTGCACTGGGGGAGCGCAATGGTGTTATAGCACAACAACTAAGGAAAGATTACAATGTCCCTGACGGTCCAGCAGCAGGATCCCTCTCACCAGCATGTTCCAGGTTCAATTCATGAGCAGGAAATCAACCCAGGCACTGAGGAGTTAACACTCAGTGCTGGACCCAAGCCTGGGTAAAATTGGAGGGTTACGTCAGGAACGGCATCCGGTGTAAAATCTTTGCCAAATATGTGGATCAGATGATACACTGTTCAGCCTTGAGCAAGGAGCAGCTGAGGACAACAACAACGCTCCATTTATCAATAAATAAAGTGCCTTTTATTTGATTTTTTTAGTTAGTTAGATTTAATGTTGTGGAACATCAAGAGAAAAGTTGCTTCCTGTTTATGCTTATGTTATATATATTTACAGTTTAGCGCATTCATTTTAACATATCTTTTGTTACATAAAACTAATGCACACTTTCTGACCAATCAGATTTGAGCATTCAGCCATGCTGTGGTATAGAGCAAAATCCTATAACAGCATGCCCACCAAGTGCTTTATTCTTTACATATGACATAAGTCAAGCTTTGTTTCTCATTACAAAAGATTTCCTAATTCCTGAAAATATCCATTATTCAGGGCTAGAAATTTGCTATGATCTGACACACAGTTGTTCACTAATCACCAAACCTAACTATACATACTAAGCTGCAAACCTTATACCTTACTTGCTGTCTCCGTCCACGGCGTGTGGTCTCTCCATAGCCTTTAATGGGCTCACCGAAAGCTCCAATTACCTACAACCCATAAAGAGTGACAAAACTGTATTCAGGTGTTCTTTATTTTTTATATATATTCACTATATTGCCAAAGGTTTTGGGACACCCCTCCAAATCATTGAGTTCAGGTGTTTGGCTTACAGTCTCCACTCTAACTCATCCCAAAGGTGTTCTGTCGGGTTGAGGTCAGGACTCTGTGCAGACCAGTCAAGTTCCTCCACACCAAACTCACTCATCCATGTCTTTATGAACCTTGCTTTGTGCACTGGTGTGCGGTCATGTTGGAACAAATAGGGATCATCCCCAAACTGTTCCTACAAAGCTGGGAGCATGAAATTGTCCAAAATGTCTTGGTATGCTGAAGCATTAAGAGTTCCTTTCACTGGAATTAAGGGGCCAAGCTTAACTCCTGAATTCAATGATTTGGAGGGGTGTCCCAAAACTTTTGGCAACATAGTCTATATAATAAATATGCTGCTTCATTTTATGATCCGTTTCTCCAACTGACTCTGTTTCAGGCTATGCATGGCCTCATATACAGTTTTCATATTATAACAACTGGAGACAACAGAATAAATAAAGAATGAGACGGTCAGGAATCACAAATGTTTTGTGATGTCCACAAATGTTTCTCTATAGTGTGCAATGCCTACCTCTGGGTGCGACTTGCATTTGTTAAAGGCTTTGCCGTAGATTTTGCTGGGACTTGATGACGAAAAGAGTTCTTGGAAGATGACATACAGAAGTCCTCCTGTGGGGAACCGAAATTTTAGGGTTTAGAAAATGCAAGCATATAAAATAACCAGAAATTAAGGATGATTTTTTTTTTGTTTTTTTACTGGATTTTAACTTCACCTGTAACTCCAAGTCCAACAAGCACCACGATCAGATATGTGAAGTCTCTGCCAGCCTGCTTCACTATTACAAAATCAAACATTTCTGATGAAGGAACATGTTCAGTAACTATTACAGTAAATATGTTGGTATTTTGGTACCCTTCTGTGCAGCAGAGAGGCCTGAAGATGGCAGACTGGTGGAGACTGACATCTCCTTTTCCCTGTGTTGATCTTGAGCTTTATTTCTGCAGTCAGCTCCAGTATGAACATTTCTCATTTGAAGTAAAACACTATGATGGTGCACACAAGCCCATGACGCCCTGATTGATTTATTTAACCGAATTAAATCAGGGTTATGCAAATGCAAAGATGATAGATGACAGGTGGCATTCATGCGATTTAACACCTGTACACCGTATGACGGTTTGCCAAATCGGAATAAGAGTGAATAAAGCATTATAACCGCTTTTAATTTCCAATGTTACACGTCAATTCAAGTCCACTAAGTGTTTCAGCTCGGCTAAACTCGGCTAAGACCTCGGCTAGTTAGTTAGCGTCGCTGGACCTGAAACTATTTCCTTGCAGCATTTTGGTATCAATACGGGGGGGAGTTTGAAAAAACTTTTTAATTAAAAAATTTCCTACGCATAAAAATCGTCTTTCACATTACAGCGCAAAATCACGTGTAAAAGTATTAGTACGAGGACACCGTCAACGTCATTAGTACGAGACTCAGCTCGTCCTTCAAAATAAAAGCCCATTTAACGAAGGGTGTAACTTTGGTTTGAGAAGTGGAGGGGGACACAAAATGGGGGGAAATGTTTTTGATTTAAATCCCATTTCCTGCATTTACATACATTTAGGGATCATGGTGATACAAAATCCAGGAAATAATTAAATTTATTATAATGATAAAATGAATAGTAGGCTACTAAACTACGTACACAAAAAAAGATGTCTTAATTTCTTCATTGTTTAATAAAGACCGATCGCCAAGAATTGAGAGAATAATTTTATAAAGTGAAAAATGCTCACCATTAATGTTTTGTGTGTGAATAAAATGTAAATAATGTTACGTTACATAAAGAGACTCAATTTCCACTGTTACACAAACTTTTATTTTAAAGTAACCCATTGTACCTGAAAATGTAAAATAAATAACTTGTACAGGACATTTGTCAGAGACATCCACCAAACCCCAGGGGTTTAGAATAGAAAAATCTAAAAGCTTTTATGAACTGTGTGTGTTGAATCACTGTTTTGTAATATCAAGTGCAGATAGACAGCAGCAAAATTAATATTTAATTATATGAAAATATTGATAATTACTTTAATAATTGTCTTTCATGCATAAACAACCACCTTTAGTTAATGAACAAATTAAAATGTTTACATTCCTGGTGCTAAAATTCTGTGCAGCACAAATACCTAAAGTAGATCATTCTTATGCCTCCAACACTGTATTATAGCAGGGTAGGAAATAATGATCTGTAATCCAAAAGGATGGAAAAATGTATAACACAATAGATACACAACGTATCTGGTACACAGGATGCAAGATTCTCACTCAATCTCAAAAACTAAATAATTTTAATATAAAGGACACTTTTCATTGTCCTCCATTCCATTCAATCTCATCTCTCCATGTGTCCTAACTGTCCATCTCATCTGTCCTCTGATATTAAAACGACTGAGTTATGACCATATTGAGTCTAATATTAAACTAACATCTAGAGTCTGCTGGTCATACATTGCTGACAGAAAATGTGAGGTGAAGCCGTGCAAGTGTAAATATACAGAAATGTTCTTTTTAAACTGCACTGGAGTAAAATAATGACTGACTTAACACTAAGCAGTGTTTAGATTTTAGAGAACTCTTCTCTGCAGGAAGTGGAAAAGATGTACAGTCTGATTGCCTCTAACAGAAAACCCCTAAAACTCTGACGGTTGTTTTAGTAACTTAAATAAGTCATGTTCTGCATTACATGCTTTCATCAGTTTCTATTAATGAAACTTTATGCTGAAATAAAAATGCTGTTTGGAGACTTTTGGAGGAGGTAAAGTAAAAAGCCTCAGCTCCAGGCCCGGGTTTTAAACCTTTCACACATTTATGTTTATGTGCTTCTGAGTTAAATCAGGTGTGTGAGATGAAGAACATCAGACAGGAGCTCAGTGTAACACGCTTGATTTGAGTTCACCTGTTCCCAAACTCATGCACAATTACCCTTTTTATAAAACATCCTGAATTTGACAGAATATTTTAAGTTCATATAGAGGAGGAAGGATTGGGTGGGGCAAGCACATGCGCAAACACAACATAAACAAAAGCACATGGGAACATCAAGGAACCCTGCCAGACCGCCCTCTGGTGCTCTGGCAAGGAAAATGTCCAGCAGTACATGACAAATATTAATCACATCACACAGATTCACGTTATTTATTTAATAACTATATTTGCTGTAAGCTTATTGTTTAGTCTGGGGTCTTCAGCGTCATTTCGTGTCTTCAGCGTCGGTGTAAACTTCACCTGTATTTGCTGATTATTTCTTTGATTGCCAATCTTTCGTTTTCTGGCAACAAAATGTCTATCATTTTAGGAATTTCTCTCTCTATGTCTGAAAACACAATTATGTTCTCGGCAACTGAACTGCAAAATAGATTAAAAAATATATATATCAGCATTTTAATTAAAGTGTGTTAAACAATAAATTGTATTGGAAGAGTAACAGCAAGAGGAAGTCAGCCACCTACCTCACTTCCTCTTCAGAGTCTAGAGCTAATTTGTTTAGGGCAGATAGGAAGCACCTAGTGGTGTTCCTTTTGCCCGTCAACATGTGTGAAATGCCAGCGATCTGAATGTGTTGAAACAGGCACTGCACCATGTGAGTTCTCACCAGTGGGTCCACATGACTGGAGAACAAACACAAAACCATGAGCTGTGGTTTTAATCAATTATATAAAGCAAAGAAATCTAACTTTGTTTTCTTGACACTATTTATGCATAACTCAAAGCTGAAAGAACAATCTGTTTACCTGATGCCTCCCTGCAGTAAAGCGTTCGTGACATGGACAGGTGAGCAGTTGTACACCATTTCACTGAGCGCCAGGTCCACTGCCTCTCTGATTATTACAGGTGACTCGCTTAGTCGGTCCAGCAAGACAGTGGCTGTGATCTGACACTCATTGTCCATGTCATTCCGAAGATGGGCAAACAGGTGGGTCATGGTAAGAATGGCAGCATGAGTCAATGTGGAGTACCGGTTATCCACCTGAGGTGTGCGAGAGAGCATGGTTAGAGTCTGTCTTTACTCTGAGGGACAGCACTACGGTTCTTTAATGATGATCACTAAATATTAGCTTTGCTTTTATCTGGACTTTCTGGTATCAAATTCTACCAGGATGAAGAGGTTCCCTGAACGATTGCAAAAGGTCCAAATATTAATGCTACCTTGACTTTTAACAATTTACCTCAAAACTTTTTATGAAAAAAAGGTAATTTAGCATGGACTTTTGTCTAGTGTGTGTGTGTAGGACATGTGAGCTACCTCTCTGAGCACAGCCAAGCAGACGTCATGTAAACTGGGCAGCAGAATGTCAGGTTTACGCTCAGCCAAAGCATGTACCACTTTCAGCCCATGTGATCTTTTATGCCTGCAATGAATAATGCATTAGAGTGAGACGAATGCGCCTGGGAAGCCGTTATTACAGTAAAGTCAAAAAGGTGAATCTTTTATAGGTGTAATATCAAGGATGGTGATTAAATACATACGGGTCCTGGTGCTCCAGCAGATGAAACAGCTTAGAAATGACTTCTGCAGGTCTGTCTCGGGGCTTCACCTCGGATTTATTTGAGGTGTCGAGGTTGGTTAAAGGTTTGAGGTGAACTGGTGCCTTTCTATCTACATGCACCATTTTGGTAGTGTCCACCTCTAGTCCTTTCCTTTGCTTCGTTTGTTTTCTCATGCTAGCTTTCTTGTTTGTTTCCTTCGTGCTAGAATGGAGAAGTAACAATAATATTTTACATAGTTGTAGTAACAATAATATTAACCACATCACACAGATTCACGTTATTTATTTAATAACTATATTTGCTGTAAGCTTATTGTTTAGTCTGGGGTCTTAAGCATCACTTTGTGTCTTCAGTGTTGGTGTAAACTTCACCTGTATTTGCTGATTATTTCTTTGATTGCCAATCTTTCGTTTTCTGGCAACAACCTGTCTATCATTTTAGGAATTCTCTTGAAGTCCAGAAACACAATTATTTTCTCGGCAACTGAACTGCAAAATAGATTAAAAAAATATACATATCAGCATTTTAATTAAAGTGTGTTAATAAATTGTATTGGAAGAGTAAGAGCAAGAGGAAGTCAGCCACCTACCTCACTTCCTCTTCAGAGTCTAGAGCTAATTTGTTTAGGGCAGATAGGAAGCACCTAGTGGTGTTCCTTTTGCCCGTCAACATGTGTGAAATGCCAGCGATCTGAATGTGTTGAAACAGGCACTGCACCATGTGAGTTCTCACCAGTGGGTCCACATGACTGGAGAACAAACACAAAACCATGAGCTGTGGTTTTAATCAATTATATAAAGCAAAGAAATCTAACTTTGTTTTCTTGACACTATTTATGCATAACTCAAAGCTGAAAGAACAATCTGTTTACCTGATGCCTCCCTGCAGTAAAGCGTTCGTGACATGGACAGGTGAGCAGTTGTACACCATTTCACTGAGCGCCAGGTCCACTGCCTCTCTGATTATTACAGGTGACTCACTTAGTCGGTCCAGCAAGACAGTGGCTGTGATCTGACACTCATTGTCCATGTCATTCCGAAGATGGACAAACAGGTGGGTCATGGTAAGAATGGCAGCATGAGTCAATGTGGAGTACCGGTTATCCACCTGAGGTGTGCGAGAGAGCATGGTTAGAGTCTGTCTTTACTCTGAGGGACAGCACTACGGTTCTTTAATGATGGTAACTAAATATTAGCTTTGCTTTTATCTGGACTTTCTGGAATCAAATTCTACCAGGATGAAGAGGTTCCCTGAACGATTGCAAAAGGTCCAAATATTAATGTTACCTTGACTTTTAACATTTTACCTCAAAACTTTAAGAAAAAAAAGGTAATTTAGCATGGACTTTTGTCTAGTGTGTGTGTGTGTGTAGGACATGTGAGCTACCTCTCTGAGCACAGCCAAGCAGACGTCATGTAAACTGGGCAGCAGAATGTCAGGTTTACGCTCAGCCAAAGCATGTACCACTTTCAGCCCATGTGATCTTTTATGCCTGCAATGAATAATGCATTAGAGTGAGACGAATGCGCCTGGGAAGCCGTTATTACACTAAAGTCAAAAAGGTGAATCTTTTATAGGTGTAATATCAAGGATGGTGATTAAATACATACGGGTCCTGGTGCTCCAGCAGATGAAACAGCTTAGAAATTACTTCTGCAGGTCTGTCTCGGGGCTTCACCTCGGATTTATTTGAGGTGTCGAGGTTGGTTAAAGGTTTGAGGTGAACTGGTGGCTTTCTATCTACATGCACCATTTTGGTAGTGTCCACCTCTAGTCCTTTCCTTTGCTTCGTTTGTTCTCTCATGCTAGCTTTCTTGTTTGTTTCCTTCATGCTAGAATGGAGAAGTAACAATAATATTTTACATAGTTGTAGTAACAATAATATTAACCACATCACACAGATTCACGTTATTTATTTAATAACTATATTTGCTGTAAGCTTATTGTTTAGTCTGGGGTCTTAAGCTTCATTTCGTGTCTTCAGTGTTGGTGTAAACTTCACCTGTATTTGCTGATTATTTCTTTGATTGCCAATCTTTCGTTTTCTGGCAACAAAATGTCTGTCATTTTAGGAATTTCTCTCTCTATGTCCGAAAACACAATTATGTTCTCGGCAACTGAACTGCAAAATAGATTAAAAAAATATACATATCAGCATTTTAATTAAAGTGTGTTAAACAATAAATTGTATTGGAAGAGTAAGAGCAAGAGGAAGTCAGCCACCTACCTCACTTCCTCTTCAGAGTCTAGAGCTAATTTGTTTAGGGCAGATAGGAAGCACCTAGTGGTGTTCCTTTTGCCCGTCAACATGTGTGAAATGCCAGCGATCTGAATGTGTTGAAACAGGCACTGCACCATGTGAGTTCTCACCAGTGGGTCCACATGACTGGAGAAGAAAACACAAAACCATGAGCTGTGGTTTTAATCAATTATATAAAGCAAAGAAATCTAACTTTGTTTTCTTGACACTATTTATGCATAACTCAAGACTGAAAGAACAATCTGTTTACCTGATGCCTCCCTGCAGTAAAGCGTTCGTGACATGGACAGGTGAGCAGTTGTACACCATTTCACTGAGCGCCAGGTCCACTGCCTCTCTGATTAACTCAGTGGACTCGCTTAGTCGGTCCAGCAAGACAGTGGCTGTGATCTGACACTCATTGTCCATGTCATTCCGAAGATGGGCAAACAGGTGGGTCATGGTAAGAATGGCAGCATGAGTCAATGTGGAGTGCCGGTTATCCACCTGAGGTGTGCGAGAGAGCATGGTTAGAGTCTGTCTTTACTCTGAGGGACAGCACTACGGTTCTTTAATGATGATAACTAAATATTAGCTTTGCTTTTATCTGGACTTTCTGGAATCAAATTCTACCAGGATAAAGAGGTTCCCTGAACGATTGCAAAAGGTCTAAATATTAATGTTACCTTGACTTTTAACACTTTACCTCAAAACTTTAAGTAAAAAAAGGTAATTTAGCATGGACTTTTGTCTAGTGTGTGTAGGACATGTGAGCTACCTCTCTGAGCACAGCCAAGCAGACGTCATGTAAACTGGGCAGCAGAATGTCAGGTTTACGCTCAGCCAAAGCATGTACCACTTTCAGCCCATGTGATCTTGTATGCCTGCAATGAATAATGCATTAGAGTGAGACGAATGCGCCTGGGAAGCCGTTATTACAGTAAAGTCAAAAAGGTGAATCTTTTATAGGTGTAATATCAAGTATGGTGATTAAATACATACGGGTCCTGGTGCTCCAGCAGATGAAACAGCTTAGAAATGACTTCTGCAGGTCTGTCTCGGGGCTTCACCTCGGATTTATTTGAGGTGTCGAGGTTGGTTAAAGGTTTGAGGTGAACTGGTGGCTTTCTATCTACATGCACCATTTTGGTAGTGTCCACCTCTAGTCCTTTCCTTTGCTTCATTTGTTTTCTCATGCTAGCTTTCTTGTTTGTCTCGTTCCTGCTAGAACAGAGAACGGACTGGACATCCTCCTTGATCTCAGAACGACCGCAGATGCGCATAGTAATGGCTTTCTGGGTTTGTTCGTATGCAGTGGCATTTTTTTCCAAGCTCTGGCAGCGGGACATTAGATATTCCTGCCGCTCTTGTTCCATCCGCATCAGCTGGTCATCATCATAGTGGACGATGGGTTTTGGGAAAGGGCTCTCCCACCAATTTCGCTGGACAACACAAGAGAGTTTTTAAGTTATCAGGGTGAAAACTCAATAACTGGGTTTATGAATGTGTATATATGTGATATATATATCCTGATCTTTTGACCCTGCGTGGTGGCCTCGATTAGTGAGAGAGTCGAGACACCATTTTGTGTAAGCTACCTTTCCTGACATGGGAGATGAATCTATTCGTTGAATCAGGGAAATTTTTCAGCTATTTAACGATTGAATACTGCATCTAATTATTTGGTAAGGGAGAAAATATATATATATATATCGTGTCAAAATACAAAACGTGACATATAATGACGGTACCAGAGGTACCACAGAACATTCCCGGTAGCTCTGGTGCTAATCCAGTTGCTGCTATGCTACTACTTGTTTGCCGAGCGCGGTGCTAACACAATATTCACTATAACTATGCTAAGCTAGCGTTAGCCACACCTGCTCTCTCTCGTTTGCAAACGGACGAAACCATCATCTGTGAAGCTAAATCACTATTTGTTCTACTTCAAAGCCTCGTAGTCACTTTAACAATCCTTGTCGACAACTTATTAGAATTGTTTTAACTTTTAATCACCTAAATCCCAGACCGTCAAAATCACTGCCTTCTTCTCCGGGTCACTTTCTAAATTCAATTATTTTACATGTACTCTCTTTTAAACACGTTATAAAACTATGTACATACATCAGGAAATAAAGTAAAACTGAAGTGAAATAAAATAAACGAAATCTCCTTTTTTCTCCGGGCTACAATCACAACCAATAAGTGTGGTATATCTTAATAAATGAAATACCTGTGTGTTTTTGCGGTTCCTCGCACTCTTCATCTTCCTCCTCGTGCTTGCAGCTTTCTCCTTCCAATATCCAAAATTGATAATATCCAAAATGTTTAAGTCTTAAGTCTTAAGTCTTAAGGCTTAATCCAACTCCCAGTGTGTGTGTGAGAGAGATAAGTGTGTGTAATCGATTGAATTGCTAAACTAGTTCTTAAAGCTTTATGACGTAACAGAACATAACGTCATGAAGCACGTGCCTAGACTGTCACGTGACTGTATTTACTAGTACCACGTGTATCTGTAGGTTATCTATGCAGTCTATATGCAATATAACAATGTGTTAATAATGCCACTGATGGCTGAATCAGACATCGGAGTGACAGATTGCACCGCTTAATCTGTCTAATTTTCCTTTAAGCAGAAAGCAAAAGTTTACATTTATCTAGTTTATTCTTATCAACAGTATTATTTTAGTGTCTTAATAAGATTAAGTCTTTACATTTGATTTCGGATTTGACTTCTGTTTTTACTCGGTGATCTTCTGTACACATACACAGATCAGCCATAACATTATGACCACCTATGACCACCCCTTTTGTTGCCAAAACAGCCCTGACCCATTGAGGCATGGACTCCACTATATCCCTGAAGGTGTTCTCTGGTATCTGGTACCAAGATGTTAGCCGCAGAGGCCCCACCTCGCAACTGACAGGACTTAAAGGATACTTTTGATAGATACTGACCACTGCAGACCATGAACACCCCACATGAGCTGCAGTTTTGGAGATGCTCTGGTCTAGTTGTCTAGCCATCACTATTTGGCCCTTCACTTGCTGCCTAATATCCCACCCACTAACAGGTGCCATGAAGAGGAGATAATCAGTGTTATTCACTTCACCTGTCTGTGCTCATAATGTTATGCCTGATCAGTGTATTTACAGCTGAAATAACTACAGCAACTCACTGACATCACCAAACTGTTACATTCTTTTTTTATGGTGCTTTTCTAGTCATACTTTCTAGTCGTGCTTTTTTTGGCATGAAAATTGTGCATCTTGTACTTGAGGTGTTGCTGCCACCCATACATCCCTGCAAAAGACCCAGGCTCCTTAAGGCATGGAAACTTCTCAACAAGTGCTTCAGCCACTGACGCTATTTGCAGACTTGAGGGGGTAGGCTGTGTAGGAGAATATGGCTTTGGCAAGGTCAAGAAATTATTGCCGATTTAACACTTGTATCTTGGAAGTATGTTTCAGAGGCATGATATGCCTTGTTTGTCTCTTCAAGGACAAGCTCAATGTCACATGAAAACTGTGGAATTTTAAATGACACTGGCCATGGATCAGTGCAGCATGATGCAGGGAGGAGGAAAGTGTCTAGTGAGCTGGACGATCAGCAGTCATCTGTAGCAGAAGGGCATGCTTCACTGTCATCTGCAGTGTGTCGATTTCACTGTCCACTGAACTCAGTACAGAGGACAGTCCTGATTCTTCTAATGGGTGTAAATCAAGGACAGCTGTAGGTTCTTTTTTTTATCATTTTTACAGTGACCATGTTTTGCAGTTCAGTAGTTGATATGACACTGAAAAACTGGTTCCCAAAATCTTCATAAAGTAGTTCATATTCCCCTTTTAACTGGAATGTTTCAACAATTACTGAAATAAGATCTTCCACCATTGTGGTTTAGAGTGTTGATTGGTGTGAATGTGTTGTCATCAGCTGTAAAGAGAGAGAAAAAAGAAGAGATTGCAGTTGATTAAAATTTGACAGGTTTACTAGTCAGGACGACTTTAGTGAGAGACAACTTTCTGTTACTGCATCCTGGACCCCCTCCCATCCCCTCAGGTTATAACAGAGACTGCTTATTGGTAACTCCACACCTGTGCCATTCTGTAGCTTCGGAAGACTACCAACCTATTTAGAAGCTCTTATAGTTACCTACATTGCCATGGTGAAACACAATAAGAGAAGAATTGAACTGATGTGCATTACTTACTCCGATGTGCAATGTGATTCAGGGATACCATTCGACCATCTGCAGTATTATATGCAGTCAAGGAGTAAGCATCTTTGATTTCCAAATGTTGAAGGATTTCAATATTTCCCGTGGGCTCTACTCTAAAGCTTCTCAGGTGCTCATGGTACCACCCACTGAGCAACTTAAGAATAAACACAGGGCTTTCATGCACAGCGATTATTTCAAGAATTTCTCCAAAGTCTGGCAACCCTCCTGTCGATCCTAAAGACACCAACATCCCAACACAATATGAAGTCCCTAAAATGGTGACCCTCTTTGTCATGTTCATGACCACTGCACTGGGAAACGTCCTCCTTTTCCTTCTGTTATTTAGAAACTCAACTGCCACTTGAGTCATTCGGGATAACAACAGTGTTGGCCTTTGGATAACAGCATTATTTATGTGATATGCAACCTCTGATTGGTGTTTTTATGCCATTGTCATCAGAATGTTTCTAAAAGACCCGGTCCGTCTCACAATCCTTTCAAAGAATCTGTTTCGCTTCGAAACGCATGGTCCAGAGATCCACAAGTGGTCCAAAAGCAGTTGTAAGCCTTTGACAATGTTCAAGGAAGTGATGGTTTCAGTTTCTCCCCTGGGAATACATCCAAAAACCTATAACGGTGCTCACTGATCTTGCTTTCCATGTATCCTGTCAACTTTTCTGTGTGCACAGGAGCCATGACAAGCTCAGCAATGTCTTTCAAGGTCAGCAAAACATGCCATGCTGCATCATTCTCTGGTACTTTGCAACCGATCATAAAAGGTAGCATCTGCAATAAGCACCAATTTTCATGTGCATTGTCTCCTACACTCTAACATGATAAAAAAGTGAAGGGAATACTTTGTGGACAGTTGGTTTTATTATTCCACTTGTAAGGAAATTGACAGATGGACCAGTTGAGCTCAGTTGAGAAAAGTATTTCTTTATTATGAACACTTCCAGACAAAGTGCCAATTCAAAAGGAACAATGCCTTCAAGAAAAGCGTGCAAAGCATCAGGGGGATAACCTGATGTGGCATGATATGCAAAGTGTAATTGGACTTAGTCCGTAAAGGAAACACTCCTGCTCCTACTTCATGCTCCTGGATCTCTGAATGCTCTCCAATGCAAAAGTGGCAAAAGTGTGAAGAGCAAAATCTTTCAACAAACCCACCTATAGAGTGAGCTGCAAGATTATCAGTTACTACAGCAAACATAGTACCCTTGACCACTTTGCCAAGACACAGATGTCTGCAAACACCCAGTACACAGCTGTCACTTTATGTTTCTTGCGGGATGTCCCAAGAGGGTTGAATATTTCAAACGCATCTATGTAAAGAATGAGTGAGAGTTCATCTCCATATAAAAAACTGTTTGCTCTGAAAAAGATCCATCATGCAATGACTTGTATCCCACAGAAACATTAAATGGCTGCCTATTCTGTAATACTGTGTCATGAATGTGTCTGTTGTTCAAAAGTTGAGACAACAGTGGGAGAATTGGCACATACTGGAAGTGTTTTTTCTTGCTATCATCAAACATGTACTCAGTTTGGCTCAATCAGTGAGAAATGCTCCTTAATAAATTGCTCTCTCCTGTAATGTGTGCTTAAAGACCCATCCACCCCTAAAGCAGAACATAAAGGGTTTAGCTGGCAAAGATTTTTCACCAGATCTGAAATCAATGAATCTTAAAAAAAAAAGTACCTCCACGCTTTCTCAAGGTGCTCGGTATAATTTTCGTTTATAACTGGTCCAGATACAGATGATGTAAGGAAATTGAGTTCCTCTACCAGTACACCTCTTCCTGAAACACTTAAACTAGCTCTTATTTTTCCCTGTTTTATGTATTGTTATATGTTGTATGTACATATTTCAAAATAAATAAATAAATAAAAAAGAACAACAACTCAACAACTCAACTCTTGCCTGTGAATGTAAATATTGCTACATTATCTGTATATCCTGTAGTAGGGATGTGACTGCCATTTTTTGTTAAGGAGTGTGGGTTTTTGTCTCTGTTTTTCTTGGTAAGGGAGGTTAGGGAAGGTAATTGTCTTCTTGTTCGTTTCTTGTCTTTTGTGTAGGTTAGTTAGTTCCTATCCTGAGTGTTTCTGTTTATGTTGGCCTTGGTCCACCCTGAAGTCTTCCCTGGCTCACTGTGTTGTATATCTCACTACATTACACTACTCACAAAAAGTTAAGGATATTTAGCTTTTGGGTGAAATTTATGGAAAATGTAAGTTCACGCTACAGTGATATTATATCATGAAAGTAGGGCATTTAAGTAGAAGCATGCAATGGTGATTTCCTCATCTCAAACAATTTATTGAAACAAAAGCCAACAACAGTGGTGGGTATACCACAACAAAAAATGTCAATGTCTCAATAATTTGTCATGTGCCCTTGACCATCAATTACAGCTTGACAACGACGTCTCATGCTGTTCACGAGTAGACTTATTGTCTGCTGAGGCATGGCATTCCACTCTTCTTGAAGGGCGGCCCTCAGGTCATTGAGGTTCTGGAGTGCAGGGTTACGAGCCTCTACACGGCGACTCAGCTGATCCCATAGGTTTTATGGGATCCCATAAGTATTATTGGCTTGTCACTGTACCATTCACAAGATGTAGGGCAGTTCTGTATTGAGTAGACACAACTGCGCAGACTGTAACACCACCACAACAGTGGCTGATGCATAGCGCTTTCCTTGACGTCTCCAACATTGTTGGCGGCTATCATTTCCGCTCAACGTGAATCAACTTTTATCAGAGAACAGCACTGAGGCCCACTGGTCACTCGTCCAGCGTAAATGCTCCCTGGCCCGACACCTGTGCTTGGTGGTGTGGTCAGGTACCCTTGCAGGTCGTCTAGCACGCAGACCACGCTGCTGTAAACGGTTTCAAATGGTCTGACGTGACACTTGGGTGCCTCTCACCTCCCTTAAATGTGTCTGGAGTTGAGTGGCATTCGTCATCCAGTTCCACAAGGTACTGTTCACAATGAAGTGGTCATCAACGTGGTATGTGGCCAAAGGACGTCCACTTCTATGCCTTTCTGTGACTCTTCCAGTCTCTCTGTATCTCTGTCGCAACCTGCTGAGGATACTCTGTGACTCTTTAAGCTCAGTGGCCACTTCCCTCTGAGAACATCCTGTTTGAAGCCTCACAATGGCGAGGTACTGTTGATCAATGGTTAGGTGTCGTCTTGGTCTCATGATGTCAAAATGTGAACAGCATGATGAAGAGGACTGTTTAAATACCAATTCTAATTGAACCAGAAAAGTTATTGGTCGATTCATGGATCAAACACCAGTTGTTTATTTTGCCGTTAATCACCTTGTTAGAGAACAGCAAGTTAGGCAAAAAGTACTGAAACACTGAACAGCTGGACAAAAGTGTAGAGAAGCTCAAATTAAGTTCACTTGTAAAGGTTATAGTGTTTTAGCATTTTAGGTGCATCCTGAAATTTCACCTGAAAGCCGAATATCCTTACCTTTTTGTGAGTAGTGTACTTATTGCTTATAAGTATATATACTGACCGTTTTGCTCAAGCCAAGTCTCTGAGATACTCTCTGATGATTCCACCCTTAGGATAGAAAAGTCACCAAGCGCATGAAGTAGACAAGATACAAGCAGCAAGACAGGTGAGAGAATAAGAGATGAGAGAACAAGAAGAGAAGAGAAGAGAGGCTGTAAAAAAAACAAAAAAAACAAAGAACAATACATACAGTAGTGCCAGCATAAATGAGGAATGAAATAAGAGGTGCGAGTATAATATAGATTATTGTAAAATAATAATAATAATAATAATAATAAAGGATCTATAATATTGCATGGTATACCTGTGAGAGAGAAATGTAATGAATTTAATGAACTCCATTTTTAGTAGCAAGACTCTGAAATGATGGGAGGAGTCTGAAAAAAGACTGAATGAAATTTTCTGAAGTTGCATACTGTTTATTTATTATTATAAAACAATATTACATAAAAACGCCCTTACAAAACGTGTTATTCTTGATTACCCCCTCTCCCTAATTACCCCCTGATGTTTTCAAATCCTAGAAACACCCCTGGCTGTTAATTAAAAAAAAAAAGAAAACAAACTGCTGAGTCCTGAGTGACAGGAAACAAACGTGTTACAGAAAGACAATTCTAATAGAAGTGAATTAGTGTGAAAATCATGCTGTGTGTCATGAAAAAAATGGGCAATTCGTGTCAGTGTGCATGAATCAGTAGATTAAATTACATGACTATTTCATGTAATGTCATGAGACTGGGTTGAACAAGCACACACACTCACTCCTATGGGCAATTTAGAATTACCAATCAAACTAATGTACATGTTTTTGCACTGTGGGAGGAAACCGGAGTACCCGGAGTAAACCCACGCAGGCACAGGGAGAACATGCAAACAGTGCTAATCACTAAGCCACCGTGCTGCTCCTACTGTAAACATGTTCTTCCTAATTTAACTCATACACCTGAATGAAAAAAATCATAAACCTTATACTTATTATATTCTTTTCCTTCCACCATCATCATCCTGACTCCTCTCCCAGAAGCACACCAGGTGATAGTGGCTAGTAAAATTGCTTGATCTTGTTCATATCTGTCTACTGGGTTTTTTTATAATAAATTTTGGACTTTTTGATTTTGTACTGCAGTTGTTGTGTCTGCTATCCAGTTTGATAATGCTCTTAAAAATTAATATAACACATACATCTTCCATACTAATAACACACCTTCCATAGGAATAACCCTGAGTTCATATGTTTTTGGTTTGTTTTAAATAAAATCCATGTAAGGCAGCAGATCAAAAGTCTATACAAGGTCAAAACTTTCAGATTGTCCAGTCTCTGTGGAAATCTGGTCCCCACTAAGATAATAAACAGTCATCTTTGCAGAGAGATTCTGAATCCCGTGTTAACCAATTTATTCATGTTTTATTTAATGTTTTATTTAAAAGTAATAAGAAAATATAATGCTTAGAAAAAATTAGCACACTGCATGCTCCTGTAGCTTCAATATGTGTATTTTTAATGCAGTTAAAGCTTAACTTGGAAAAATGAAAATAATGGTCCTTAAGGTTCATTTATGTGCTTTACTACACTGTTATTGTGGCTACGTGAAAGATACATAATGAAAACAATTATTTTAAAAACTTACTTCTTTCTTAATTGTTTTTTGTTTTTGTTTTTCAGTTCCTTTAGTTCAGGCTAGAGGTGAATAATAAAGTGTAAAGAGTGTGACCAAATTACTAAATGTAAACACACCACAGAGACACAGTATGTGTTACAGATAAAATATCAGTTTCTGGCTCTTAATATACAGTAATCACCATAATATCCATACCATACACACTGAACACCAGGGTGGAAAACACATCAGCAATTATACTTTATCACTATGCTATACCTCCACCAGCCTGGACTGTTTTTAATAGTAGATTATAGAAATAATTAAACCTCTCTTTTCTCTCTCTTGAAGTGAAAATGATTGCATGTTTTGGGGAGCAGGGAGGAAACTGAAGAAACCAGAAGAAACTGACACAAACATGAGGAGAAGCTTCACAGACAGTGACCTGAGATTATGATACAGCCGTTACTGAAAATGACTGAAATAGACTTCCTGTATGCCATTAACTGAATGAGGTGTGTCCGGGAGCTGCTCCATAAATTGTAGCTTGTTTTCAATAATTAATGAAAAAGTTTAGTGATTTAAATGATCTAGGACGACTCCTACAACGCTGAATAACTCTTTAATGCTAGCTGGAGCTTCTCCTCTCATTCAATGGTGAATCACGCAGCTTTGACACCCTTGATGCCGCTTCATCATTCTTTACCACCGTGGTTAAGACCAAACAGTACAGTGAGCTGCCCGCTGCAGATACAGGTAACTAGCCGACTGATTTGGGACAGTGTTCCACTCGTGAGCGTATGTGAGTGAGGTCATATAGTTAATAGAATCTTGCCATGACTATAAGAACTGTCTTGACTCTCTGCTCTACAAGTACTTACTGACTATACATCACTGACTTTCTTGATCCTTACACAGTACATGGTCTTTAAATTCTGTTGTTTCCTATCTTCATGCTTTTATGATTGTTATGAAGCTCTCTCTGAAAGTTCTATGGAGAGAAGGTTTTTGTTGTGTGCTGATGTTCATACCAATGTATATGGGTGGTCATTTTTGCCCTCTCAATCTCAGATATGTCAAAACAGAAGAAAGTTACTCCTTGCATGTTTCCTCTTTCTGTCATTATTTGGTTTTGTAACCAATGACTGCTAGTTCATGTAATGTAAAGTCAGGGGGTTCCAGCATTAATTTTACCAGGTGCAATGTTAAAGGTTTAAACAGTGCAATTAAGTGCGTTTAGATTAAGTGTCACGTTTAGAACATTTAAATACTCATTGTTTTTTGTTTTTTTTGTTTTACAAAAAAACCCATTAAAAAAATATCAGATCATCCCAGACTTTGTAAGAATGGAAGGATTGGACAGGTATATCATTCTAAATTTATCAGTAAATCTAGAGGAGTGGCAATTATTATCAATTAGTTTATTCAGATTTCTCCTTCACAAACTTTGGTTAATTCCAGCAGCAGATATGTGATGTCTCAGGTCTTTTATAGGGTTTAACAGTAACGTTGGCTAAAATATATATGCACCGAATTATGATGATGAAAACATTTTTAAAACTATTCAGAAAATATTTTCTTTGTTCCCTGTCCTGAACACACATTATCTTATTATGGGATGTGATTTTAACTGTGCTCTAAATCCCATTCTGGACCGCTCATCCACCAAATCTTCTCAACCCTCAAAATCTGCAATCTCACTTCAGTCACTTCTAAACACTTGTGGTCAAACTGATACATGCCGTTTTTTTTCAACCCCTCAGCATGACAATATTCATTTTTCTCCTGTGTCCACCACAATTACTCCCCAATGATTACTTTTTCTTAGACAAGACACTGTTGTCTAAAGTGAAGACTTGTTCATATAACAGTGTTGTTAAATCAGATCACGCTCCACTTACACTTTGTGTTCTGTTTCAAGATAAGGCTCTGGGGGGCGGAAATTTAATTCTCTACTTTTTTCTGATAAAATATTTTGTTTTCAATTATTTTTCACTAAAACCCAATTAGATATCTTTTTGGAGAATACTATTTCTGAGAATTCACCCTTAGTGGTCTGTGAAGCTTTGAAAGCATACGCCTGGGGTCAAATTATTTCATACTCAGCCTTTATACATAAACAATGAAGGATGAATTCAGAGGAGCTATCCCTTAAAATTCTTCAACTTGATTCAGCTTACGCAACTTCTCTGGATCCTGAAATTTACAAAAAGAGACTCAAACTTCAGTCTGATTTTAATATGATATCAACTCACCGAAAAGTTACTGCTGAAGTCCAACAAGTATTTTTCGAACATGGTGAAAAGCCAAATAAAACTATTTGCATTTCAGTTAAAAGAAAAGCAAGAGAAAAAAACAGACGGCAAAAGACTGCAGTGGAAGTTGGTCCACGTTTGTTGGTCAGTTTGAAACTCATCAAATATGTTCTTCATAAAACCAAAACATTTCACACAATGTATAGCATGTATTACTATGTAATGCTTAATGCTTTAAAAGGCATTCAGCACATAGAGTTAAGCATGAACTGCACACCTTAGATGCTTTGTCCAGCTTATAACAAGAAATTGCATGTAGAAGTTGCTGTATTGTGAATGTCAGCATTGTAGAGTGCTTGGAAAGAGTAGTAGTGTAGAATACTACTTAGAGAACTAATGGAACATCCAGACAATAAGGCATTACAATAATCCAACCTAGAGGTAAGAATAGCATGAACTAGTTTTTCTGCATCATGAAGTGACATCATATTTCTTAGCTTGGCAATATTTCTGAGACGAAAGAAGGCTACCCTAGTGATATTATCTACATGAGCTTCAAACAAAAGACCAGAGTCACAATAATCACACCAAGATGTTTTACTGCTGGACAAGATGAAACAGAAAGACCATCCACCGTTACTTTGTAATCAGAAAGCTTACTTCTAGCTGCATGTGGTCCTAGTACTAGCACCTCTGTCTTGTCCGAGTTAAGCAGGAGGAAGTTAGTGGCCATCCAATGTCTAATGTCCTTTACACATTCTTCTATCTTAATAAGCTGGTGTCTCTCATCTGACTGAAACATATAGCTGTGTGTCATCGGCGTAACAGTGGAAGCTAATACTATGTTTACGAATAATTGCACCAAGGGGTAGCATATATATAGGGAAAAAAGCAGTGGGCCTAAGACAGAACCTTGTGGAACACCGAACACAACCTTGGTATGCATAGATCTAGATCTACAAACTGATAACGGTCAATTAAAGCTGTTCCTTTAACCCCAACAACATGTTCTAGCCTATCAAGTAAAATAGTGTGGTCAATGGTGTCAAAAGCTCCACTAAGATGATCACACTGTAACACACACTGCACTGTTATACATGATCACACTGTAACACACACTGCACTGTTATACATGATCACACTGTAACACACACAGCACTGTTATACATGATCACACTGTAACACACACTGCACTGTTATACATGATCACACTGTAACACACACTGCACTGTTATACATGATCACACTGTAACACACACTGCACTGTTATACATGATCACACTGTAACACACACTGCACTGTTATACATGATCACACTGTAACACACTGCACTGTTATACATGATCACACTAACACACACTGCACTGTTATACATGATCACACTATAACACACTGCACTGTTATACATGATCACACTGTAACACACACTGCACTGTTATACATGATCACACTGTAACACACACTGCACTGTTATACATGATCACACTGTAACACACACTGCACTGTTATACATGATCACACTGTAACACACACTGCACTGTTATACATGATCACACTGTAACACACACTGCACTGTTATACATGATCACACTGTAACACACTGCACTGTTATACATGATCACACTGTAACACACTGCACTGTTATATATGATCACACTGTAACACACACTGCACTGTTATACATGATCACACTGTAACACACACTGCACTGTTATACATGATCACACTGTAACACACACTGCACTGTTATACATGATCACACTGTAACACACTGCACTGTTATACATGATCACACTGTAACACACACTGCACTGTTATACATGATCACACTGTAACACACACTGCACTGTTATACATGATCACACTGTAACACACACTGCACTGTTATACATGATCACACTATAACACACTGCACTGTTATACATGATCACACTGTAACACACACTGCACTGTTATACATGATCACACTGTAACACACACTGCACTGTTATACATGATCACACTGTAACACACTGCACTGTTATACATGATCACACTGTAACACACACTGCACTGTTATACATGATCACACTGTAACACACTGCACTGTTATACATGATCACACTGTAACACACACTGCACTGTTATACATGATCACACTGTAACACACACTGCACTGTTATATATGATGACACTGTAACACACTCTGCACTGTTATACATGATCACACTGTAACACACACTGCACTGTTATACATGATCACACTGTAACACACTGCACTGTTATATATGATCACACTGTAACACACACTGCACTGTTATACATGATCACACTAACACACTGCACTGTTATACATGATCACACTGTAACACACACTGCACTGTTATACATGATCACACTGTAACACACTGCACTGTTATACATGATCACACTGTAACACACACTGCACTGTTATACATGATCACACTAACACACTGCACTGTTATACATGATCACACTGTAACACACACTGCACTGTTATACATGATCACACTGTAACACACACTGCACTGTTATACATGATCACACTGTAACACACACTGCACTGTTATACATGATCACACTGTAACACACACTGCACTGTTATACATGATCACACTGTAACACACTGCACTGTTATACATGATCACACTGTAACACACTGCACTGTTATACATGATCACACTGTAACACACACTGCACTGTTATACATGATCACACTGTAACACACACTGCACTGTTATACATGATCACACTGTAACACACACTGCACTGTTATACATGATCACACTGTAACACACACTGCACTGTTATACATGATCACACTGTAACACACACTGCACTGTTATACATGATCACACTGTAACACACTGCACTGTTATACATGATCACACTAACACACACTGCACTGTTATACATGATCACACTATAACACACTGCACTGTTATACATGATCACACTGTAACACACACTGCACTGTTATACATGATCACACTGTAACACACACTGCACTGTTATACATGATCACACTGTAACACACACTGCACTGTTATACATGATCACACTGTAACACACACTGCACTGTTATACATGATCACACTGTAACACACACTGCACTGTTATACATGATCACACTGTAACACACTGCACTGTTATACATGATCACACTGTAACACACTGCACTGTTATACATGATCACACTGTAACACACACTGCACTGTTATACATGATCACACTGTAACACACTGCACTGTTATACATGATCACACTGTAACACACACTGCACTGTTATACATGATCACACTGTAACACACTGCACTGTTATACATGATCACACTGTAACACACACTGCACTGTTATACATGATCACACTGTAACACACACTGCACTGTTATACATGATCACACTGTAACACACACTGCACTGTTATACATGATCACACTGTAACACACTGCACTGTTATACATGATCACACTGTAACACACACTGCACTGTTATACATGATCACACTGTAACACACACTGCACTGTTATACATGATCACACTGTAACACACTGCACTGTTATACATGATCACACTGTAACACACACTGCACTGTTATACATGATCACACTGTAACACACTGCACTGTTATACATGATCACACTGTAACACACTGCACTGTTATACATGATCACACTGTAACACACACTGCACTGTTATACATGATCACACTGTAACACACTCTGCACTGTTATACATGATCACACTGTAACACACACTGCACTGTTATACATGATCACACTGTAACACACACTGCACTGTTATACATGATCACACTGTAACACACACTGCACTGTTATACATGATCACACTGTAACACACACTGCACTGTTATACATGATCACACTGTAACACACTGCACTGTTATACATGATCACACTGTAACACACACTGCACTGTTATACATGATCACACTGTAACACACACTGCACTGTTATACATGATCACACTGTAACACACACTGCACTGTTATACATGATCACACTGTAACACACTGCACTGTTATACATGATCACACTATAACACACTGCACTGTTATACATGATCACACTGTAACACACACTGCACTGTTATACATGATCACACTGTAACACACTGCACTGTTATACATGATCACACTATAACACACTGCACTGTTATACATGATCACACTATAACACACTGCACTGTTATACATGATCACACTGTAACACACACTGCACTGTTATACATGATCACACTATAACACACTGCACTGTTATACATGATCACACTAACACACACTGCACTGTTATACATGATCACACTGTAACACACACTGCACTGTTATACATGATCACACTGTAACACACTGCACTGTTATACATGATCACACTATAACACACTGCACTGTTATACATGATCACACTGTAACACACTGCACTGTTATACATGATCACACTATAACACACTGCACTGTTATACATGATCACACTATAACACACTGCACTGTTATACATGATCACACTGTAACACACTGCACTGTTATACATGATCACACTAACACACACTGCACTGTTATACATGATCACACTGTAACACACTGCACTGTTATACATGATCACACTAACACACACTGCACTGTTATACATGATCACACTGTAACACACTGCACTGTTATACATGATCACACTGTAACACACACTGCACTGTTATACATGATGACACTGTAACACACACTGCACTGTTATACATGATCACACTGTAACACACACTGCACTGTTATACATGATGACACTAACACACACTGCACTGTTATACATGGTCACACTGTAACACACACTGCACTGTTATACATGATCACACTGTAACACACACTGCACTGTTATACATGATCACACTAACACACACTGCACTGTTATACATGATCACACTAACACACTGCACTGTTATACATGATCACACTGTAACACACACTGCACTGTTATACATGATCACACTGTAACACACACTGCACTGTTATACATGATCACACTGTAACACACACTGCACTGTTATACATGATCACACTGTAACACACACTGCACTGTTATACATGATCACACTGTAACACACTGCACTGTTATACATGATCACACTGTAACACACTGCACTGTTATACATGATCACACTGTAACACACACAGCACTGTTATACATGATCACACTGTAACACACACAGCACTGTTATACATGATCACACTGTAACACACACTGCACTGTTATACATGATCACACTGTAACACACACTGCACTGTTATACATGATCACACTAACACACTGCACTGTTATACATGATCACACTGTAACACACTGCACTGTTATACATGATCACACTGTAACACACACTGCACTGTTATACATGATCACACTGTAACACACTGCACTGTTATACATGATCACACTGTAACACACACTGCACTGTTATACATGATCACACTGTAACACACACTGCACTGTTATACATGATCACACTATAACACACTGCACTGTTATACATGATCACACTGTAACACACACTGCACTGTTATACATGATCACACTGTAACACACTGCACTGTTATACATGATCACACTGTAACACACACTGCACTGTTATACATGATCACACTGTAACACACTGCACTGTTATACATGATCACACTGTAACACACACTGCACTGTTATACATGATCACACTGTAACACACTGCACTGTTATACATGATCACACTGTAACACACACTGCACTGTTATACATGATCACACTGTAACACACTGCACTGTTATACATGATCACACTGTAACACACACTGCCCTGTTATACATGATCACACTGTAACACACACTGCACTGTTATACATGATGACACTGTAACACACTCTGCACTGTTATACATGATCACACTGTAACACACACTGCACTGTTATACATGATCACACTGTAACACACACTGCACTGTTATACATGATCACACTGTAACACACTGCACTGTTATATATGATCACACTGTAACACACACTGCACTGTTATACATGATCACACTAACACACTGCACTGTTATACATGATCACACTGTAACACACACTGCACTGTTATACATGATCACACTGTAACACACTGCACTGTTATACATGATCACACTGTAACACACACTGCACTGTTATACATGATCACACTAACACACTGCACTGTTATACATGATCACACTGTAACACACACTGCACTGTTATACATGATCACACTGTAACACACACTGCACTGTTATACATGATCACACTGTAACACACACTGCACTGTTATACATGATCACACTGTAACACACACTGCACTGTTATACATGATCACACTGTAACACACACTGCACTGTTATACATGATCACACTGTAACACACACTGCACTGTTATACATGATCACACTGTAACACACACTGCACTGTTATACATGATCACACTGTAACACACTGCACTGTTATACATGATCACACTGTAACACACTGCACTGTTATACATGATCACACTGTAACACACTGCACTGTTATACATGATCACACTGTAACACACACTGCACTGTTATACATGATCACACTGTAACACACTGCACTGTTATACATGATCACACTGTAACACACTGCACTGTTACACATGATCACACTGTAACACACACTGCACTGTTATACATGATCACACTGTAACACACACTGCACTGTTATACATGATCACACTGTAACACACACTGCACTGTTATACATGATCACACTGTAACACACTGCACTGTTATACATGATCACACTGTAACACACACTGCACTGTTATACATGATCACACTGTAACACACACTGCACTGTTATACATGATCACACTGTAACACACACTGCACTGTTATACATGATCACACTAACACACACTGCACTGTTATACATGATCACACTGTAACACACTGCACTGTTATACATGATCACACTAACACACTGCACTGTTATACATGATCACACTATAACACACTGCACTGTTATACATGATCACACTGTAACACACACTGCACTGTTATACATGATCACACTATAACACACTGCACTGTTATACATGATCACACTGTAACACACTGCACTGTTATACATGATCACACTAACACACACTGCACTGTTATACATGATCACACTGTAACACACTGCACTGTTATACATGATCACACTAACACACACTGCACTGTTATACATGATCACACTGTAACACACTGCACTGTTATACATGATCACACTGTAACACACACTGCACTGTTATACATGATCACACTGTAACACACACTGCACTGTTATACATGATCACACTGTAACACACACTGCACTGTTATACATGATCACACTAACACACTGCACTGTTATACATGATCACACTGTAACACACACTGCCCTGTTATACATGATCACACTGTAACACACACTGCACTGTTATACATGATCACACTGTAACACACACTGCACTGTTATACATGATCACACTGTAACACACACTGCACTGTTATACATGATGACACTAACACACACTGCACTGTTATACATGGTCACACTGTAACACACACTGCACTGTTATACATGATCACACTGTAACACACACTGCACTGTTATACATGATCACACTGTAACACACACTGCACTGTTATACATGATCACACTGTAACACACTGCACTGTTATACATGATCACACTGTAACACACTGCACTGTTATACATGATCACACTGTAACACACACAGCACTGTTATACATGATCACACTGTAACACACACAGCACTGTTATACATGATCACACTGTAACACACACTGCACTGTTATACATGATCACACTGTAACACACACTGCACTGTTATACATGATCACACTAACACACTGCACTGTTATACATGATCACACTGTAACACACTGCACTGTTATACATGATCACACTGTAACACACACTGCACTGTTATACATGATCACACTGTAACACACTGCACTGTTATACATGATCACACTGTAACACACACTGCACTGTTATACATGATCACACTGTAACACACACTGCACTGTTATACATGATCACACTATAACACACTGCACTGTTATACATGATCACACTGTAACACACACTGCACTGTTATACATGATCACACTGTAACACACTGCACTGTTATACATGATCACACTGTAACACACACTGCACTGTTATACATGATCACACTGTAACACACTGCACTGTTATACATGATCACACTGTAACACACACTGCACTGTTATACATGATCACACTGTAACACACTGCACTGTTATACATGATCACACTGTAACACACACTGCACTGTTATACATGATCACACTGTAACACACTGCACTGTTATACATGATCACACTGTAACACACACTGCCCTGTTATACATGATCACACTGTAACACACACTGCACTGTTATACATGATGACACTGTAACACACTCTGCACTGTTATACATGATCACACTGTAACACACACTGCACTGTTATACATGATCACACTGTAACACACACTGCACTGTTATACATGATCACACTGTAACACACTGCACTGTTATATATGATCACACTGTAACACACACTGCACTGTTATACATGATCACACTAACACACTGCACTGTTATACATGATCACACTGTAACACACACTGCACTGTTATACATGATCACACTGTAACACACTGCACTGTTATACATGATCACACTGTAACACACACTGCACTGTTATACATGATCACACTAACACACTGCACTGTTATACATGATCACACTGTAACACACACTGCACTGTTATACATGATCACACTGTAACACACACTGCACTGTTATACATGATCACACTGTAACACACACTGCACTGTTATACATGATCACACTGTAACACACACTGCACTGTTATACATGATCACACTGTAACACACACTGCACTGTTATACATGATCACACTGTAACACACACTGCACTGTTATACATGATCACACTGTAACACACACTGCACTGTTATACATGATCACACTGTAACACACTGCACTGTTATACATGATCACACTGTAACACACTGCACTGTTATACATGATCACACTGTAACACACTGCACTGTTATACATGATCACACTGTAACACACACTGCACTGTTATACATGATCACACTGTAACACACTGCACTGTTATACATGATCACACTGTAACACACTGCACTGTTACACATGATCACACTGTAACACACACTGCACTGTTATACATGATCACACTGTAACACACACTGCACTGTTATACATGATCACACTGTAACACACACTGCACTGTTATACATGATCACACTGTAACACACTGCACTGTTATACATGATCACACTGTAACACACACTGCACTGTTATACATGATCACACTGTAACACACACTGCACTGTTATACATGATCACACTGTAACACACACTGCACTGTTATACATGATCACACTAACACACACTGCACTGTTATACATGATCACACTGTAACACACTGCACTGTTATACATGATCACACTAACACACTGCACTGTTATACATGATCACACTATAACACACTGCACTGTTATACATGATCACACTGTAACACACACTGCACTGTTATACATGATCACACTATAACACACTGCACTGTTATACATGATCACACTGTAACACACTGCACTGTTATACATGATCACACTAACACACACTGCACTGTTATACATGATCACACTGTAACACACTGCACTGTTATACATGATCACACTAACACACACTGCACTGTTATACATGATCACACTGTAACACACTGCACTGTTATACATGATCACACTGTAACACACACTGCACTGTTATACATGATCACACTGTAACACACACTGCACTGTTATACATGATCACACTGTAACACACACTGCACTGTTATACATGATCACACTAACACACTGCACTGTTATACATGATCACACTGTAACACACACTGCCCTGTTATACATGATCACACTGTAACACACACTGCACTGTTATACATGATCACACTGTAACACACACTGCACTGTTATACATGATCACACTGTAACACACACTGCACTGTTATACATGATGACACTAACACACACTGCACTGTTATACATGGTCACACTGTAACACACACTGCACTGTTATACATGATCACACTGTAACACACACTGCACTGTTATACATGATCACACTGTAACACACACTGCACTGTTATACATGATCACACTAACACACTGCACTGTTATACATGATCACACTGTAACACACACTGCACTGTTATACATGATCACACTGTAACACACACTGCACTGTTATACATGATCACACTGTAACACACACTGCACTGTTATACATGATCACACTGTAACACACTGCACTGTTATACATGATCACACTGTAACACACTGCACTGTTATACATGATCACACTGTAACACACACAGCACTGTTATACATGATCACACTGTAACACACACAGCACTGTTATACATGATCACACTGTAACACACACTGCACTGTTATACATGATCACACTGTAACACACACTGCACTGTTATACATGATCACACTGTAACACACACTGCACTGTTATACATGATCACACTAACACACTGCACTGTTATACATGATCACACTGTAACACACTGCACTGTTATACATGATCACACTAACACACACTGCACTGTTATACATGATCACACTATAACACACTGCACTGTTATACATGATCACACTGTAACACACACTGCACTGTTATACATGATCACACTAACACACACTGCACTGTTATACATGATCACACTGTAACACACACTGCACTGTTATACATGATCACACTGTAACACACACTGCACTGTTATACATGATCACACTGTAACACACACTGCACTGTTATACATGATCACACTGTAACACACACTGCACTGTTATACATGATCACACTGTAACACACACTGCACTGTTATACATGATCACACTGTAACACACACTGCACTGTTATACATGATCACACTGTAACACACACTGCACTGTTATACATGATCACACTAACACACACTGCACTGTTATACATGATCACACTGTAACACACTGCACTGTTATACATGATCACACTAACACACTGCACTGTTATACATGATCACACTATAACACACTGCACTGTTATACATGATCACACTGTAACACACACTGCACTGTTATACATGATCACACTATAACACACTGCACTGTTATACATGATCACACTGTAACACACTGCACTGTTATACATGATCACACTAACACACACTGCACTGTTATACATGATCACACTGTAACACACTGCACTGTTATACATGATCACACTAACACACACTGCACTGTTATACATGATCACACTGTAACACACTGCACTGTTATACATGATCACACTGTAACACACACTGCACTGTTATACATGATCACACTGTAACACACACTGCACTGTTATACATGATCACACTGTAACACACACTGCACTGTTATACATGATCACACTAACACACTGCACTGTTATACATGATCACACTGTAACACACACTGCCCTGTTATACATGATCACACTGTAACACACACTGCACTGTTATACATGATCACACTGTAACACACACTGCACTGTTATACATGATCACACTGTAACACACACTGCACTGTTATACATGATGACACTAACACACACTGCACTGTTATACATGGTCACACTGTAACACACACTGCACTGTTATACATGATCACACTGTAACACACACTGCACTGTTATACATGATCACACTGTAACACACACTGCACTGTTATACATGATCACACTAACACACTGCACTGTTATACATGATCACACTGTAACACACACTGCACTGTTATACATGATCACACTGTAACACACACTGCACTGTTATACATGATCACACTGTAACACACACTGCACTGTTATACATGATCACACTGTAACACACTGCACTGTTATACATGATCACACTGTAACACACTGCACTGTTATACATGATCACACTGTAACACACACAGCACTGTTATACATGATCACACTGTAACACACACAGCACTGTTATACATGATCACACTGTAACACACACTGCACTGTTATACATGATCACACTGTAACACACACTGCACTGTTATACATGATCACACTGTAACACACACTGCACTGTTATACATGATCACACTAACACACTGCACTGTTATACATGATCACACTGTAACACACTGCACTGTTATACATGATCACACTAACACACACTGCACTGTTATACATGATCACACTATAACACACTGCACTGTTATACATGATCACACTGTAACACACACTGCACTGTTATACATGATCACACTAACACACACTGCACTGTTATACATGATCACACTGTAACACACACTGCACTGTTATACATGATCACACTGTAACACACACTGCACTGTTATACATGATCACACTGTAACACACACTGCACTGTTATACATGATCACACTGTAACACACACTGCACTGTTATACATGATCACACTGTAACACACTGCACTGTTATACATGATCACACTGTAACACACTGCACTGTTATATATGATCACACTGTAACACACACTGCACTGTTATACATGATCACACTGTAACACACACTGCACTGTTATACATGATCACACTGTAACACACACTGCACTGTTATACATGATCACACTGTAACACACTGCACTGTTATACATGATCACACTGTAACACACACTGCACTGTTATACATGATCACACTGTAACACACTGCACTGTTATACATGATCACACTGTAACACACACTGCCCTGTTATACATGATCACACTGTAACACACACTGCACTGTTATATATGATGACACTGTAACACACTCTGCACTGTTATACATGATCACACTGTAACACACACTGCACTGTTATACATGATCACACTGTAACACACACTGCACTGTTATACATGATCACACTGTAACACACTGCACTGTTATATATGATCACACTAACACACTGCACTGTTATACATGATCACACTGTAACACACTGCACTGTTATACATGATCACACTGTAACACACACTGCCCTGTTATACATGATCACACTGTAACACACACTGCACTGTTATACATGATGACACTGTAACACACACTGCACTGTTATACATGATCACACTGTAACACACACTGCACTGTTATACATGATCACACTGTAACACACACTGCACTGTTATACATGATCACACTGTAACACACACTGCACTGTTATACATGATCACACTGTAACACACTGCACTGTTATACATGATCACACTGTAACACACACTGCACTGTTATACATGATCACACTGTAACACACTGCACTGTTATACATGATCACACTGTAACACACACTGCACTGTTATACATGATCACACTGTAACACACTGCACTGTTATACATGATCACACTGTAACACACTGCACTGTTATACATGATCACACTGTAACACACTGCACTGTTATACATGATCACACTGTAACACACTGCACTGTTACACATGATCACACTGTAACACACTGCCCTGTTATACATGATCACACTGTAACACACATTGCACTGTTATACATGATCACACTGTAACACACTGCACTGTTATACATGATCACACTGTAACACACACTGCACTGTTATACATGATCACACTGTAACACACACTGCACTGTTATACATGATCACACTGTAACACACTGCACTGTTATACATGATCACACTGTAACACACTGCACTGTTATACATGATCACACTGTAACACACACTGCACTGTTATACATGATCACACTGTAACACACTGCACTGTTATACATGATCACACTGTAACACACACTGCACTGTTATACATGATCACACTGTAACACACACTGCCCTGTTATACATGATCACACTGTAACACACACTGCACTGTTATACATGATCACACTGTAACACACACTGCACTGTTATACATGATCACACTGTAACACACTGCACTGTTATACATGATCACACTGTAACACACACTGCACTGTTATACATGATCACACTGTAACACACACTGCCCTGTTATACATGATCACACTGTAACACACACTGCACTGTTATACATGATCACACTGTAACACACTGCACTGTTATACATGATCACACTAACACACTGCACTGTTATATATGATCACACTGTAACGCACTGCACTGTTATACATGATCACACTGTAACACACTGTATTGTTATACATGATCACACTGTAACACACACTGCACTGTTATACATGATCACACTGTAATATACTGTGCCATGTCTACTGTGTATACTCTATAACAATGTATCATATGTCATTACCATACTGTTTATCCAAGTATATGTTTAGATTGCAATTTAGACTGCACAGGGTGATTAGTCTATATATAGAAGTATTTAAACTTGTACATTACATATTCTACTGCAATGTCTGGAGCTGTACTCAAGAATTTCACTCACTTCTACATGTGTGGATGGTGATGTGACAAAGTGATTTGATTTGATCTGAGTTAAAACTACAGACCGCTGTTTACAGACACCAAACTCCTGAAATATCACCTGTGTGCTGTTTATTTTGTGGGCATGTACTCCAATAATACAGCATAAATATTTCCGTTTGTAGTGTTTCAATTAGAACTCCATCACTATATCACACAAATATAATAATAAACATAATTTATTTAGAGTAAGCTCTCTGTGTGCTGCCATTGTCCAGTATAAAGTCCACAATGATTAACTCATGTTAATAAGAATATGAACAATAAAATAATTACAACACAGGACAGCTGTTCTAACTGTTAGATAAGCTTCATTTGAACTCCACTGATCAAAATGTTTGCTTACAGTTGCCTTTTAGTCCTACTGCCAACACAATTTTTCCATTTTCAGACAGATCACATTTATCTATGACAAGAAGCAAGATATGCCACAAATAATCTAAAAGCACACCATCAGACTGAGCTTTGTCCAGCAACTTCCATGTACATTAGTGTCTTAAAAATCAATTTCAGCCACAGCAGTATGTCAGAGCTTGAGATGCATTTCCTCAAAACACCTGGTATCAGTTATAAATGTTGCCTGGACAGACAAAACAAGGACATTTTAAGACACATTGAGGCCATTTCTGTCATAAATGAACACACTTAAATTAATACACTAGCCTTCAAAATAAGGAATGTACAAAACAGAAAAGAAATATATAAAAGGTGGACACTTTATAGCCTTGCTAAGGCCATAATAAAATATATAGTGGGGTCCAAATGTCTGAGACCACTAGGAAAAATGCCTCTTTTTTGCATTTTTTCTATTTTAATACATTAATTGCTTTACAGATCATATTATTTGACAACAACTTGAAGTCAAATCTTTGAAATTTATGCAAGATGCCTTTCTGAGTTTCTAGCATTCAGCATGTTGCCTTTTTTGCTTTAAATGAGTGTGTGCATGTGAGCTGCATGGACACCACAAGTTTATGCAAAACCTTACAAGCCATTTTAGATCAAATGCATCAGTGTGTCACTTGAACACATGCTTCAGTAAAAAAAGATCAGACATGAGGAAAATCTGACCTTTAAATAGACACCTAGAAAGAGTACAGAATCTTAAATTAACTATTGTTTACTTTCTATCTTTTAAATAGGAAAAAATGCAGTTGAAGAAAAATCCCAGATTATTAATGTGGTCACAGAATTTGTTGTTTTACCCGAGTTGGTTTCTTCAAGTCTTTTGTTTTGCGGTGATTGAATGAATCTGACATTTGACAAATTCAGCTTGTGAAATGTTAAAAAAAAAAAAACCTGTGAGGGTGGACTAATGCAAATTTTGTTTGCCCAAAATTAAGAGACGACTAGAGCAGAAGCCTCCATTTAAGAATATTGAGGATCAATATAATTATAATTATTATATATATTATAAAATTGTTGTCTAGATACTTGTCATAAAACCAGTCGGGAGTTTGTGAGAATGATGTCTAATGTCACGAGCTTTGGTGCCTTTTTGTAACACTGCTTATGAATAAATGGCATATTTTATGCGCCAATCGTGTTAGCTCTAGCAGCTAATGCTAATCGCTAGCTTGGTCCTGTTGACTGAAACTTTCTGTTGGTGTTGACTTGTTAGTTCAATTATTATCTTGATGTGTGGTTTGCGGGTATTCCATTTTCGGGGTGCAGCTAAATATATATATTTTTCTTTTTTTACTTTTGGGTACTGATGGACGGACAAGCAGAGAGTCGAGCTGCTTCTTATTCTTCGTGTTTAATGGCGAATAACTCCTTAGGAGCATTATCGCCACCTACTGTACTGGATGTGAAGTAAGTTTACATAGGTGATGAGTCTGAAATTTGAGAAGCGGATATTTTGGTGGATTTTCCGTATTCCTTCTAATCTATGGCGCACTCAGTTCACATGCTCATGCTAGCGCTGCGTGTTTAGCTCCTCTAACACTCACAATTAGCTCTTCATGCCCCAGATTAGGTAGAATACTCCCATCCACACTATACACTATATTGCCAAAAGTATTCGCTCACCCATCCAAATAATCAGAATCAGGTGTTCCAATCACTTCCATGGCCACAGGTGTATAAAATCAAGCACCTAGGCATGCAGACTGTTTTTACAAACATTTGTGAAAGAATGGGTCGCTCTCAGGAGCTCAGTGAATTCCAGCGTGGAACTGTGATAGGATGCCACCTGTGCAACAAATCCAGTCGTGAAATTTCCTCGCTCCTAAATATTCCACAGTCAACTGTCAGCTGTATTATAAGAACGTGGAAGTGTTTGGGAACGACAGCAACTCAGCCACGAAGTGGTAGGCCACGTAAACTGACGGAGCGGGGTCAGCGGATGCTGAGGCGCATAGTGCGAAGAGGTCGCCAACTTTCTGCAGAGTCAATCGCTACAGACCTCCAAACTTCATGTGGCCTTCAGATTAGCTCAAGAACAGTGCGCAGAGAGCTTCATGGAATGGGTTTCCATGGCCGAGCAGCTGCATCCAAGCCATACATCACCAAGTGCAATGCAAAGCGTCGGATGCAGTGGTGTAAAGCACACCGCCACTGGACTCTAGAGCAGTGGAGACGCGTTCTCTGGAGTGACGAATCGCGCTTCTCCATCTGGCAATCTGATGGACGAGTCTGGGTTTGGCGGTTGCCAGGAGAATGGTACTTGTCTGACTGCATTGTGCCAAGTGTAAAGTTTGGTGGAGGGTGAATTATGTTGTGGGGTTGTTTTTCAGGAGCTGGGCTTGGCCCCTTAGTTCCAGTGAAAGGAACTCTGAATGCTTCAGCATACCAAGACATTTTGGACAATTCCATGCTCCCAACTTTGTGGGAACAGTTTGGAGCTGGCCCCTTCCTCTTCCAACATGATTGTGCACCAGTGCACAAAGCAAGGTCCATAAAGACATGGATGACAGAGTCTGGTGTGGATGAACTTAACTGGCCTGCACAGAGTCCTGACCTCAACCCGATAGAACACCTTTGGGATGAATTAGAGCGGAGACTGAGAGCCAGGCCTTCTCGTCCAACATCAGTGTGTGACCTCACAAATGCGCTTCTGGAAGAATGGTCAAAAATTCCCATAAACACACTCCTAAACCTTGTGGACAGCCTTCCCAGAAGAGTTGAAGCTGTTATAGCTGCAAAGGGTGGACCGACGTCATATTGAACCCTATGGATTAGGAATGGGATGTCACTTAAGTTCATATGCGAGTCAAGGCAGGTGAGCGAATACTTTTGGCAATATAGTGTATTATCATCTAGATCCTAAACTTGAGTCACATATATATATATATAGTGTGTGTGTGTGTGTGTATATATATATATATATATATATATATATATATATATATATATATATATATATATATATATGTAGGGCAGTTCTGTATTGAGTAGACACCAGCCCAGACTGTAACACCACCACAACAGTGGCTGATGCATAGCGCTTTCCTTGACGTCTCCAACATTGTTGGCGGCTATCATTTCTGCTCAACGTGAATCGACTTTCATAAGAGAACAGCACTGAGGCCCACTGGTCCCTCGTCCAGTGTAAATGCTCCCTGGGCCGACACCTGTGCCTGGTGGTGTGGTCAGGTACCCTTGCACGTCGTCTAGCACGCAGACCACGCTGATGTAAACGGTTTCGAATGGTCTGACGTGACACTTGGGTGCCTCTCACCTCCCTTAAATGTGCCTGGAGTTGAGTGGCATTCATCATCCGGTTCCGCAGGGCATTGTTCACAATGAAGTGGTCATCAACGTGAGATGTGCCCAAAGGACGTCCACTTCTATGCCTTTCTGTGACTCTTCCAGTCTCTCTGTATCTCTGTCGCAACCTGCTGAGGACACTCTGTGACTCTTTAAGCTCAGTGGCCACTTCCCTCTGACAACATCCTGTTTGAAGCCTCACAATGGCGAGGTACTGTTGATCAATGGTTAGGTGTCGTCTTGGTCTCATGATGTCAAAATGTGAACAGCATGATGAAGAGGACTGTTTAAATACCAATTCTAATTGAACCAGAAAAGTTATTGGTCGATTCATGGATCAAACACCAGTTGTTTATTTTGCCGTTAATCACCTTGTTAGAGAACAGCAAGTTATGCAAAAAGTACTGAAACACTGAACAGTTGGACATGTGCATTCAAAAGTGTAGAGAAGGTCAAATTAAGTTCACCTGTAAAGGTTATAGTGCATTTTAGGTGCATCCTGAAATTTCACCCGAAAGCCGAATATCCTTACCTTTTTGTGAGTAGTGTGTATATATATATATATATACATATATTTAATCAGTGCTCTGAAATACCTGTTCATGTTGTCTTTCCCCACTTCACTCTCATCGGAGATGGTGTCTTCATGCTTCTGATTCGCTGAAGACTCCTGGTTTATCTCATCTATAGTGGGCAGGGCAGGGGTCCTTGATCTCCACGATTGAGAACGCTGTGCTAAAATGAGGATGTGAACAAAACATTCATATTCACTTGCACGTATATGCATGACACACGGTATACAATTAGATCTCATTGAGCTAAATGACGTTCATCCACCTGTCATGGGATCTGCTTAACAGGAAGTCAGTTATTTTGGGATGTTTGAAAAATGCACCCAATGGAATTTGATATACTCCTCCTAGGGGATTTAGACCTCCAGACCTAAACCCTAAGGTGGGGGAGTGCAAGGTCTCTAACATCCACCAGCTCTGTGATGTCATCATGGAGGAGTGAAAGAGGACCTGGGCTGCTCTACACATCTCACTTTTTTAGTGGAGATATATACACACCTAAATAAACACACAAATAAATAAATAAATAATGAATAAATAAATAATAGACATGTAAGGTAAGCGTGCCATGCAGGTAGTGGCCATGGGTGGTTGGTGTTTTTGGAGATGGGGGGGTGGGGATGTGGGGTGGGTGTTTTATATATATATATATATATATATATATATATATATATATGTATATATATATGAGAGAGAGAGAGAGAGAGAGCTAGTTTTGACGCCTTAGTCCACCTTGTCCATCAGTGTATCATGCTTGTGTGTTTTACTGTGTTCAGTCACTTTCTCTAACAGGACTTCATCCCTAACCTTTGGGTCTTGCAAGTATGACTTTGTGTCAGCTCATATAGTGTCAGGGACTACCGTTTGGAGGAAATGATTTGGAACTCTGCAACATATTTTAGTCCGGACTCAGCTCTTTCTAAAGCAAAAAAAGGGTTTGCTGCCTCAGGTCCATGGCTAGCACCAAAAACAGAATTGGTGCTTCCCTTGGCTCCTAAACAGCACGAGTGAGGGAGTGGTACAGCTCTTTGGTATCCTTCTCAATGTAATGAGTCCATAATATCTGTCTGAGGGTTAAGACAGGAGAGGATGGGAACAGAAAGAGACTTGTGTTTACCACTGAGTCAAAAATCATGATCAGTAGACTGACCCTTTCTCTGGTCAGCATGATACCTCATGTAGAAGGGGTGGGGAACAGCTTGGCACTAAGCAGAGGGAGGGTTGAAGGCTTTATCGTATTATTTACATTACTATGATTACCATTTTATGATATTACCTTCATCTCGATTTATCATTTCAATGTGGAGATCCTTTCTTTTCTGCCATTGTGTTTCTGTTTTTCTGTTACATACGTAATATATGTCATATAATATATAATGTTATTTGTTATTTTTCCACGTTTTAGTAAACTATTTAACGTTGTGAAATTCTTTAAAAATGATCTGTATATGAGTGAAACATTCTGTTTGTGTTTAAAGGAAAGTTTTATACATATACTGATGAAAAAATGATCAGAATGAGGCTGTAATAGGAACAAATATAAATATTTATTTAAGTAAAGCATATAATCATTATACAAATAAGTTTATTCATAAACAATTCTATTTATCTATATATTATCTATAATAATAACTTACGGGAATAGGGGGAGAGGGATAGGAACAGAGGGATTGATTAAAAAGGGATAGATTAATAAGGGAAGAATGATCTTAAGGTCCTGGGGTTCACTGTACAAACCTGTAAAAAAGAGAAGAGATTTTTAAAATATTAAGTTCATCAAAAATAGAAAAAAATTAATTCATACTTACGTGTGGAGTCTGAGCAATGTAGGAAAAAGAAGTGAGAGAAAAGAACATGAAATGAAGTGGAAGAAAAGATGAAGTGGGTAAGGGGAAAGACATTGCTCAGAGCTCCTCCAAAATGTCCATCATCAGCTGGACGTGCAGCTTGAGGAGTCGCTGAACTGTGCTGGCTAAGGCTGCTGGGTCACTGTACAGCTCCAGAGGCTGAGTGAACAGTACTTCAACAAGCTCTGTAAGGTAATCCTATTGACAAATTACACACACATCCAACACAGTGTCACTGAGTTTAAGATACAATCCTGAGAATTTGTGTATCGTGGCATCAGAAGATATTCAACACTTACAATAAGCACTGTGAAGTACAGCTCTGCTGCAGGCTCCCACACGTCCACGTCCCACATGCTGAAGAGCGCAAGCAGGCGCTCCAAGAATCCTCCCTTAAACTTTTGGAAAGAAAGACAAGCTTCATTAATGCCATGTCTTATCAGGTTTAAAAAATATGGAGAAAAGGAAAAGGAGATCAAATAGACCATGTTCTGAAACTCAAACATTGCTTAGAAATCTCCTGATAAGACACTTACTGGCTGAGGTTTTGAGCCATTTATAAAAGAGCTGAAGAAAATCAGCTCAAAAAAAACATCCAGGAAGTTGTAGTGGTGGTCCTGCACAGAGTAGAAAAATTACAAAAATAAATTAGCTTTACATATTGGAGTCCTGTTTTCTATATTAGCAAAATCTGTTATCTTTAAACATCTGTCATTTCACACAGGCGTTTATTAGCTTACACAGGAGCTGAGCTCTGCTTTAATCGATTCCTGATTGGAAGGCGTCCTCAGGAATCGAATCAGGGCCTCGTAGGCCAACTGCACACCAACTACATCCTGTTAAAGCAAACGAAACAATCTCTGTAACTAACTTTGGCTATGGCTGAGAAACTGAAATTATTTCCATCACAAAAATGATACAGTCTTTCATCATTCTGAAGTCACCTGGTTGTTAGCTGCTGCCAGTCGCATGACGATCTTTTTTCCCACCACGAACAAGAAGTTCTGGTTGTGGATGCTGGCAAGCAGAGTCTGAATATAAGACAGCACACAATATAAACGTTAAAGAAGAGTGGACTTTACCTGCGCAATAACAGCAGCTGAAGAAAGGTTTTACTCACCGCGAACGCCTCACGGAGAGCGGGCACCTTCAGGCTGATGTCAGTCACCCCTCTTTCTGAAAGATGGGAGCTAAGAAAGAAGAGATGTAAATGCTTACCGTATGTTAAACATACAATACACTGTTACATCAATAAACATTGAATAGGATCGTACCAAATAAAGGGCACCTCCATCTCCACCTCCTCCTCATTCTCCTGCAAGCCGAATCATTAAATCATTAAAACTCACACAGTAAATTTTACAGTATCCGAATCAGGGGAATAGCAACATATGTAGATACACATCAGATCTGAAACTCTGAATTACCTCAGAGTCGTTCTGGTCATACTCCCAGGTGGAGGTGTACATCTGCCCATCTCCAGCCACATACAGGTAATGGCACGTTACCGTTTTAACGGTTTTGTGCTGAATAAAAAAAAAAAAAAAATTGTCACTGTAGACAAATAAAAATACTAAATCTGACAAAATTAAAAATCTGACAAAATTCCAAAAGTTACTAACTACAATATACAGTTCATGACAGTGCAATAAATTTACCGTGTTATAATGTGGCACGATGAATGATGTCTCCACTCGGTTACAGGAGATGAACTCTGTAACCCTCCCAGATTCAGACTTAAAAGAACAATTTAAAGTGAACACAATTAGTCACTGCAATTAGCAAAAGTTTCCTAATGCCACAACGAATAATCCCTTACCTGTATGCCAGTGAAACAGTCTTCTATGGTGGTATGATAAGGGAATCCCTGCAAATGACAAATAGCTGGAACTCAAGATCTATTTCACAAACGTGAGCATCTAATAATCATCAAGGTCAATTCTCTTCCTCAGAATAATCAAGTCTGTGATTACCATGTGAGTCAAGCAGTGTGTCCTGGTGGTGTTAAACCAGCAAAGACGACTCTGTGGGCCCCTTATCATCCCCAAGAAGTAGGTCTTTACGTCCACTGACTGGAAATAGAGAAACAAAACTAGACATCAGAACTTGTAAAGAAGGGTGTTTGTGTGTTTGTATCTCAGTTGCTGCACTGTAGAATACCTTAAACTGGGAGATGGAGGGGTCTGAAGAGAGGAACTGTATGTTTTGGCAGGCGTTGCTCAGCTCACCAGCATCGAGCGGCTGTGAAAAGTAAAGCAGGAAGATCGTGAGTGCTTCTGATCATGGCAGTTTCATACTAATATTCTTTTACTTAAAGCTCTGGTTACCAGAAAAACAGGTGAAGGGTCTTGGTCTTCTTCGGTGGGCAGCAGCTGAACAGTTGGCTCAAGAACCTTAAAACACACAAACAAAATTAGTCACTGCAATTACCATAATTTTACAATGCCACAATGAATAGTCCCTTACCTGAATGCCAGTGAATCTCCCCTCACAGCTGGAATAATAAGGGAATCCCTGCAAATGACAATTTGATGAAATTCAAGATCCACATTTCAACAAAGTACTAAAAACCATGTCAGTTCAATAATGTCCATTCTCTTCACCAGAGTAATAAACACTGTGATTACCTCGAGAGTCAAGCAGCGTGTCTCCGCGGTGTCAAACCAGCAGAGCCGACTCTCTGGACCCCTTATCATTCCAACTATGTCTCTTCTTATATCCACTGGCTAGAAATAGAGAAACAAAACTAAACATTAGAACTTGTAAAGAAGGGTGTTTGTGTGTTTGTATCTCAGCTGCAGCACTGCAGAATACCCCAGACTGGGAGAGGGAGGAGTCTGCAGACACGCACTGGACATCACAGCAGGCGCTGTTCGGCTCATCAGCATCGAGCGGCTGTGAAATGTAGAGCATGAAGATCATAAGTGCTTCTTATCAAATAAGATTCATACTAATATTGTTTACATTAAACGCAACCTTGTAAAATCTATTGACTGGCTTTAGTAAATAAATGAATGATTAGTTTACCAGAATGACAGCTGAAGGTTCATCCTGTGGTTCAGGGGGCAGCAGCTGCAGGACTGGCTCAACAACCTTAACATGAACACACACACACACATACACACACACACACACACATACACACACACTTAAACAAAAGTGGCCTACAGGTTTCAAATGAAGTTAAATATTACTATTTAACTGACACATACCTGGAGGACGGAGGGAGTATCTACTGATTCCCCCTGCACATCCACAGGCTCTGTAACAAAATCACTTTTATGTGACTCAGGATT